>NC_134462.1:56884139-57194639 GCF_047948215.1 Lycorma delicatula | reverse complement strand
TGAGATATCGACAAGTTCTCTTATTTGTATACGTAATAGACAAGTATGAGAGTAACTCACAACTGTAATTTATATATTTACGTAAAGATTATTTCAGATTGTTATTAATGATAGCATTGACATTATTTAACATATAATTACATTCGACATTGAACTTAGTAAGTGTTTCAGTTTTATAAAAAAAGAGAAGAAAAAGGATTGTAATTGCGTAATTGTAAGAAGATTGATTTTTTTATGAACAGTAACTATGATTTTTTTATTTTATTAAAGATTTAATTTCAGTTCAGAAAGGCTGAAGACTTGAGCGTGGAAATTTTGTAAATGCAATTGTAAATTACAAGCCTTATCAGGATTCTAAAATAATATCGAAAAAAATTAGATACTTTTTAAGGAAGAAATGAACCTCTATATAATTTTTCATTATTTACACTGACAGTTAAATTGATTAATTTATTTATTCCTAATAATTACATATTATAAAAAGTATTTAGTTCTGTATTTTTGACGTAGTTTATTTCATAACGTGGACAATTTTTTAATGACCTAAAAAACTGGAATATTGTCGTAGTGTTAATCAATTATTAAAAAGGTTTAATAATTAATTTATATTTTTTCTTATACAGTACTTGCTTTTTTTATTATATAATCGATTTATTTCTCTGCCCTACTAAACTTAACATTATATTTATGAATACACGTGTGAGTTTTTGACCTGAATGTAAGCCTAAATTTTATCTTTGACTGTTTTTTTTACAATTCCTAATTTTTTATTTTATTTTATCCGAAATTTTGTGCTGTTAAATACATTTTTTAATTTTGTTACTTATTTGTATTCACTTAAATAAGGTTTCTACATTGTATATATATATGTATGTACGAGTATGTCTTTATATCTTGAATGCTATGGTGTATTGCCGTTCGAAATGCAATTTAGTGCTGAAAGGAGATGTACATCTTTACGATACCAGAGGAAGGGACAACTTGCGTGCCCAACAGCATAGAACAATGGCTTTCGAACGTTTGCCGTCGCAGGTTGGTGTCAGATTAATTAATAAGTTCCCAGAGGATTTCTAACAAATTCCCATACTGAGTCGGTTTAAATCTCGATTAAGAAGCCTTTTGGTGTCTAAGGCGTTCTACTCTGTTGACAAGTCTTTGGATTGCCGCTGGGATAATTAATCAAAATTTTATAAGGACATAGCCTGATGTCAAAAGATGAAAATTTTCATGAATGATACGTTTTGTGTTTGAATGGGGCGACTGAATTGACAGAAAGGACTTTAAAATTTTAATCATTTCTGTAGACTTTTAACCACATTTTCTAGTTATTGATTGTTGACGATTGTGATGCAATATTGTATTATTTTTTATGCAGTAAAAAGATTATTCTTATGTGTGTGTGTGTGTGTGTGTGTGTGTGTGTGTGTGTGTGTGTGTGTATGCACACGCGCGCGCTAACACCAACACCCATAATTTTGTTTATATTAAGTTATTTTCAAAAGATAAAAAGTGCAATTTGATGAGAAATTGTTTGCGAAATTTTCAGTTCACTTAATATTACTTTTTTGTTTTTTTCTTGTGTGTTGTTGTTGGTATTTTCCGTTAACCATTGGCCAGCATAATTATAAATAAATATAAATATTCACACACACACACACACACACACACACACACACACACACACACACACACACACATATATATATATATATATATATATATATATATATATATATATATAAATAAATAAGGCCACCGGGCTCGTCTAGTGGTTAACTCATCGTCTCGAATCACAATTATTTAACAACTGATTTTTGAAGCCGAAGGTCTTGAGGTTTAAATCCTAGTAAACATTAGTTGATTTTATATGGATTTGAATGCTAGACAGTGAAGACCGGTGTAATTTAGTGGTTGGGGTTCAATTAACCACACATCTCAGGAATGGTCGGCCTGAGTCTGTACAAAACTCAGTACATGTAAATGAAGTTTACTTCATTTACATGTCATACAAATCATCCTCATCTCATTAGGCTGTGGGGCGGTTGCTTATTGTTCACTAGTGAACAGATTGTAACATCGTATACATTAGGATATATATATATATATATAATAGCAGAATTATTTTTAATTCAGTTAGTAAAGGAAGTGAAAACAGGCAGAAAAATGTCATAATGTATAATTTTTGCAAGCAACTTTAATCATTTCAGCTATTTTTACAGTGTTTATTTATCGATTTAAATAGATTAGTTGTAATTTTGTTTGCAATAAAAACTAACATTTTATCTACTATAACGTAATTTGATAAACTAATATTTATGGAGTTATTAATGATTAAAAAATTTATGTGGCCGCAATTTTGGTATTATTTTCGAAGGTACAATTTTTAAACTTATTTATTTTCTAGAAGATTACCTTATACGAGAAGATTTACCTTTTCTTTGGTATATGTACACCAAATTACACAGAAATATCTCAGTTGTTTCCTAAATATAAATTTTAATTGAAAAAACAGAACAATATACTAGTACATATAAATCGAATCATTGAATAATTAAATAACATCACGTATTACATTTATCAGTTCTAAACCTGGTGGTTCTAGTTTCAAATATTAGAATATAATTAGTAATAAAATTAGAATTAAAAAGCCTGTCCAGCACTTAAAAGATATATCAATGTAGAGCAATGGGTCAGATTATTAACTCATTTTTCTTTTAAAACATCCGTATTCATTACTAAAAAATTTTAATTAAAAGTAAATTCCAATAATTTAAATACACAATACGACAGATGTGGAGTACAAAGAAATAATATTAATTAATTTAGCTATCTTGTATTGAAATGTGTAATGGCTATAAAGAGTAAAACAATTCAATTAAATAAAATCGAAATTTTTAAGATGTAAGACAACGAGTTGGTTTTATTTAGCAACACAATTTTAATGAAAACTCAACAAAAAAATAAAAAATAAAAAATAAGCTACTGGTCATTAATCTAACAAAAGTTTAAGATAGTTTTTTTTACAAGTCATCCATCCAAGATAATAAAAATGTAAAACTTTGAAACGGCCAATTTGTAAATCAACCCTAATTTTTACCCTTTGTAGAATGTATGCTTTAATTAGTACCTCTAAGTTTTCTCACCTTTCTTTGTTACAAAACATTACATCGGTATTTTTAAGAAATTTATGAGATATACTGTCGTAAAATTTATTCATTGGCCATTTTTTATGTAATCAAAAAATCTGATAGAATTCAAAAATTCAATCAAATAGAAAACAAATTTGTCGTAATTCAGGTTTAACTCACGTGAAATCCCATTGAAATCTATTAATTAAAATAATCCAATTAATAAATACTAATACATACCCTCAGGGAATACAGTAGTACATTACGCAACGAGCCTATAATGATACCCATTAATCAACTAGTGCGACGTAAGTTACGATACCAGCATTAGCGAGTGTCGTAAACTTCACAAGAGTACATTAAAGACCATTATAGAAAGTTGCATACCATGTATTTTCTATGGCTGAAAAAATCTTGCTTTATCTTTTCTTTAATATCGATCGGAGAAAGACATTTCTTCCTCAGAATGCGATATAATTAACAAAAGGATAAATAATGTAATACAGAAACTTAGTTTCTATTGGTGTACTATTGGTGTACCTATTGGTGTACTTTCAAATTAACTTCTGCTTGCTAACAACTAAATCGGATTAAAATCAAAGTACAAGAACAGCCTATACATTAAACAATACCCGCTTTTGATCGGTCACTGATTGAAAAGAATAGGCTTTTGATCGGTTGAACACCTGTATCATAATGAAAATCTGTTTCATAATGATCCTCATTAAGATACATGTTCCAGTCGCGTAATTCAAACGTTATAATTTTACAGCCGTAGAAAAAGAAATTTAAAATGCCGAAGTATTAAAAAACGGAAATAAAAAAACCAATTCAACTTCTTTTAACTTCTTAAAGGATAATAATTAAAATAATTTAGCTTACTTTTCATGTAAAGATTGTCATAAATAACTACGCCAAATTCCAGCTATCTAGGCATTCTGAAGTCGGAGAATCAGTGATTCTCTTTTGGGATGCATATAGGGATAACAGTCGTAATACAGGGTAAACGTCACGTCTGTACAACAAAGTTAACAATACGAGCGATCAGTGATAAAAAATTACTGATTAAGAAATTAACAGTTAATGTAATCCAACTTACCAGCACGTTGATATGTACTCTAGATATTTCAGCTTACTTGGAAGCCATCATCAGGAGTTAAAATTAATACATTTAAAATCAAAAGTTTAAAAAATCTTAGTTAAAATTAAAAAAAAGTCATGACTGTCCCGGGCTTACTAGTACACTCCTGTTTACTGATGATGGCTTCTAAGTAACCTGAAAGATCTGAGTACACATCAACGTGCTGGTAAGGTGCATTACATAATACAATAAATTGTTAATTTATTCATTTAATATATCAGCGGTACCATGTTTGAGAAATTAATTATATAAATGTTACCTTATAAAAAGTCAGTTATAAATCATAAAGGTTTATCCTGTGATATATTTTAACAAATGTAGAGAAAATACTTTTATCTGTAGTAAATGCTTTCACATTAAATAAAAAAGAAGAAACTTAATGTTTCACCTATTGTACTTACTTGAAAGTGTAAAAGTTAACTTGTATTCCTTTTTTCTACTCGTCCTTTCTTTCTACGCCTAATAATTTTTCTGTTTCTATCACAAACGACACTAAAAGTTAACTGAAAAAATCTATTAGTTTATGAACAAGAAATTGCTCTAAATAAACTATAAACATCCCAAATAATTAAAATAAAATAAAGATAACGCAGATCGACCTTTTTATCAATGCATATCAGGTCAAAAGATTTTGCATAATTAAAAAATAATATTTATATTTCTGGATAAATAATTTATTATTGCATTATATTAAAAATAATACAATAGTAAATATGTAAACGTGTTGTTTTTTTTCAGTTTTGGATGGATGAAGATTTGAACTTTATGCTACTTGTACTAGTGCGTACAATCATTTTAAATGTCAAATAATGAAACAGTTACCTAATTTCGTTTATTTTTAATTTGCCTACGTGTAACGCACAAGACGTAAGTGGTGTTAAATAGAGCATAATTTTATATAAACAAAAATATATTATATGACTCATCGTGCCTATCTTCTTGTGCTTATTTATTTATTTTTTTCATGAAAAGAATTCGTAGTTAGCTAATAGATATCTCATAATTTTTTTTTTTAATTTTAAAGTTTTTAGTTCAGCGGAGATTTGTTGTTAAACCTGTGTAAAAATTTTTAATTTATATTAAAATATATATTTTGTAGATTTTTATATTTAACCATCATAAGAAGGAAAAAGATTTTGATTTTTCAACCAGTGTTTTTTTTTTTAAAAAGGTTGTTTAAGTATTATTTACGATAAAAAGGACCGATTTTTTTTATCTTATATTATTTTTGTAGTGGAAGTTTATCTGGTGGTTCTGTAGTATGTTCTTCCTGATTAAATTAGTTGAACATTTTTTCAACGAAAAGTTTGATGATCACATCAGTGAATGTAAGAGTTTTTTTCTTATTATTAATTTTTATAGCATGTTAATACGTAGTCTAAATATATTGTCATATTTCAGGAACGAATCTTCGAGAAATTAAGTAAAATGAATTAAATTAAATAATACATTTCCATATTCCTGACAGCCCGACCTCATGCTCGGTAGTAATCAATAAATGTTGTCTATATTCCTGTTCTTATTTTTACCAAGACTTTAGTCTCTCGTCAAGAAAAAAAAAGAATTAAACGCGTTCATCTGTAGAAGAAATCCTTTCTTCTCCAGTCATCGGTTTGGAAATTACATTTAAGATTTCACTCTTGACTCTTCCTATACTACTGTATTTTGTCAACAGACTATGATATTTTATTTTCTTCTTTAAAAAAATATATATAATCAGAAATCGTGAAGAAACAATAATTTGCTAGTTTGTGCAGGAAACTTACGATCCTATTTCATGGAATAACATGAATTTTTGAAAAAAATGATTTCCCTGATGAGATCTGAATTTATAATTATAAACTGGAATACAAGAATCAAGTCAAAGAATGAAATCACTTACTTTTCCAGGCAAGAAAATAAGATTCTAGCATCAGCCAAGAAAGTTTGACTAACGATTTTTTATTGGTTGAATGTCCGATTTCCTATGAATTTCTTATGAAAGATGTCTTTTAAATTAATTTTTATAATTTTTAGCATTTATTTATAAATTGTTCTGTTTAAAATCGTATCACTTTTCCGATCCAGTTCGTGTGTTTTGTTTTTAATTGAAGTTGAACCTCTCAAATCTGTGTTTAATTTTAATAGACGTTGTTTACATCAATTTTCTCAGAATTAAATTCTCTACAAAGTTAAATAGAAATTTTTATTTGTGTATTGGTAAATTAACAAAGTTATTTTATTCCATACCTAAAAAATGTATTTTCCGACTAAAAGTTTTCGTGTTTAACACGTTTTTTCTTAAAACCTAAGTGAGATAGAGGTCTGGAACCACTTTTATTTAATTCCTTAGTCAAAAATCATAAGGAAGCACCAAATTTAATCCTCAACTTGTACCCTAAGAATTATAGTAAGGTTTAATTTCACGGAGGAAACAGAAAGCAAGGATAATTGATTCGCGAGCCGAAACTCGCTAACGAATCGTTTTCTGACCTATGTTTATAGTCTTTCTTATTTTTAGCTATAGAATCATCTCCCGAGAGATTACCGTGTAATTTGGACTCTGTATATTGTCCGTCTGCATGTTCTCGCACAAGAATATATGCATGTTCACGGAAAACCAACCGACCGATTGCTTTCAAATCTGTAGGGTAAATTCGTTATTCCAGAGAAGATTTGAAGCCATATACCGAGGCCCTAATTTCCTAGGTGAAGTTGTGGAAATAAAGTTGTGGTGGTGAAGTTGTGAATTAAAGATATTCATTAAAGAAGAGGAGATTAATCATTAATTAAAAATTAAATTAATCTCTGTCACCATGGTAACAGAAATAATTTCGTGCAGTTTTTCTTATCAATGTTCTGGGTTCGCATAATTACTACTGTTCTGTCTTTTGTAACTTATTTTTTGTTTTTCAGTTTTTATAAAGCCTGAATACTTTAACTGTTATTTATTCTCATAACTATGAAGGTAACGTATACTACGGGAATCCTGTTTATACGGGAATTGTGAGTGAAGAGAGCTCTGCGGTCCAAAGGGCAGGCTCTGAGGACCTCGGGACCACCAGTACCCATATTCCGCAAGGGGAACTCTTGAGCATTTCTCCGTCGGCCGATATAAGTAAAGGTGCGAAATAGCACGTCGTTGCCCCCCCCCCCTCAAGTGCGTAGATGTAACTGCATGGACATGGGGTAACCAATATTATATAACGTTATATATTATTCAATTAACTATATTTTTTATTTGTTAACTTCTATGATTTCAAAAATTATAATTTGCCAGCTTGAACTAAAATAAATTTTGTCCCCAGTTTTCTTATTTTTAAAAATTATTATTTACCATTTTTAATTTTCATTATTGAAATAAACTGTTTAATACCTAATTCGGATCAGAATTTCTGACGTTAAAGGGCTACAAAAAACATAGACATATAAATCGACTTCAGTGATCGAGAAGTATTGTCTAGGCTTTTTGTTCTGGATTTCAGGAATTCCGATCCCTCTCAAGCTTTGATATTTTTCATATGTTAGTAAATTCCTACATTTTATTCCAATGGGATAATCTTAAATGGTGAATTTATCATTAACAAAAGAAAAAAAAACGTATATAAAAGAGACAATCTTATATGTACCTCTATATATATATATATAAATTTAAATTCTTCAGATAATTCGTCATAAATCGTAAACTTTATTGTTTGTCTAGGTTTGTTTTTTTAAGAGCGACAATACACGATATAAAAGCAAATTTTAATATAAAGGATTATTTTCCAAAATGATAATAGTTTAAGGTTATTGTACTTGACTATAACAGAATATATAATACAGGTGATTCATCTTGTTTAAAAGGCCAATAACCGTTTCAGCTAAAATGTGTATCGCACGTATACGTATTTGAAACCCTTTGTATATATACTGTGCATCGTTATTATATAATAATCTATATAAGATGTTTTAGATAGCGAAATATAAAATTTCAATAAATATAATGGCATTTTAAAATAGAATAACTCTGGTATGCTTATAAGTAAAAATAAAGATTATAAAATCGAGAGACTAAGTAAAGAGAATCAATGCAATATATTTGCGTGTTCAAGAATTGCTGCCCTCGATTATACACATCTCAATTCGTTAAGAGTACATAAAACACTTATTTACATTTCGTTCCTCCATGTAATGCTTAGTTAATGATATAACTTGTAAGTAAATCAACATTTATTCATACTTTTACACAGGTCATTCGATTGTATATTGTGAAATGCATCGAAATAATATAGAGGAATTTTGGTTTGACATTGTAATTTCGTTACCTTCGAATCAGCAGAAGTAATAATTTTGCTCATAAATTGGTTTAACAATTTTACTATAATCCAGAGGTATTTCCCTTTAACAGTTCTCTTTTTTTTTAATTTTTTTAATATAACTTCAAAAATATTTTTATGTAAAAAAATATAATTTTGCTAATAATAATAATGTATAATTTTCTTCATTTTATGTGATTTTTTTTTTTTTTTAATCCAGTAAATAAAATAAAAAATCTGAAACATTGTTGTTAATCGAATCCTCAGTGAATAAAGAACATCTACTTTGTAGATATAGAAATTAAATTTCAAGAAATTATACGTTCATTTGAATTTACATCTGGGTCTTGCAGTAACGTAAAATAACTAAAATAAAAGCTGGTTGATGATGATAACTGAAATCTGCTAAATATTATACTTATCAAAATTTTATGACATCAACCGTTCTCAAAATTATAAAATTCGAAAATATTAGTCTCATGCCGAATAAAAAATTTTCCCTCGTTATATTTCCTCAGTCATTTTTTATCCAACCACTCACAATTATACATTTTATTGAGAATTAAACTTTTTTTAAATATATGTTCTATTAGTAGTTTATATAAGAAAAACGTAGAGTTTAATTTAAATAAACTATTCGCAGAATTTAGAATAAGATAGCTGTTTGTGTATACATATAGGTATTGACATTTATATTGTTGAAGATGTACATTTAAATTTTTGATTTTTTTCTATATTCCATCTTTGTTATGGCTGCGCTCACTTAAAGTAAATCAAATATAAGAAACAATTAATAGTTGCTTTCTTTGAGACTGATGATTTTTAGTATCTCTTCAACTCCCTGTGTTGAAGATGTCACTTGTAGGATTGATTAATCTGGATTTCAGTCCTTCTGATATGCTAACGTGCATACTTGTATCTGGTTTAGTAAAGAAGAAATCAGGAAGCTGTTTCTTTCCATAACTTCTCTATTGTTAACGGCATAAAAATTTTTGTTATTAATGTTTTTAAGAATTTCTATGCCGTATTAGGGAGTATTTTGTAGTTAAAAGAAAAAAATTATATTATGTTATCTTATCGTTATCTCGGTTTGATCTAAACTAATGGAATTTGGATCTGTTACTGTGGGTTGGTTCTCTAAAGTTTATAAAAAAAATAATAATCAAGCGGTATGTGTATCTCGATTAGAAATTCATTGAAATCATTCCTGAAATTTTTTGCTATTTTTATTTTCTTACGACAGTTAATTTCAGTTGTGTATTTATAACCGGGATAAGTGGTTTGAAATTACTGCTGGAAGAATGGAAGGCGTCTGGGAAGCCTCAATTACAGGAGCGTGGACCAGGCGTCTGATTTCCAGACCTGAATCCTGGGTCCGGAGGAGGTGTGGGAAGTGTGGTACTTCCTCACGCAGTTCCTTATGGGCCACGGGGGATTCGAGGCGTACCTAAACAGGTTCAAAAGAAGATTCTCACCTGATTATATATAGTGGAGCGGAAGATACTCCGGAACATGTGTTCTTTGTTTGTGAAAGATGGAATTCTTTTAGGGTTTCGCCTGAACTAGCCAGCTTGACACAGGAAAATGTGATAGAATTTATGTCGAAAGAAACTAGACAATAGGAACTGGTACCAAGTATGGTAGTAAATATTCTCAGTACGAAGGAAATTAAAGAGAGAACTGGAATCCTGACTGGCACAGCTGGGTACTCGGTAGGATTTCTACAGTGCCGCCAGCGGAATGAGTTTCTGAGAAAAGTCCTCTGAGAGAGGCAGAAGAGCAAGACCGGTGGACGAAGGGGTGAAGGACAGCTCCCTGCTGAGCCGTCGCTGATCCACGCTTGCATGGATCGGCGACGGTAATAACGCACGGACACTCTGAATTCCCTGTGTCTGAGGGAGCATCCACCGGGGCCATGGTAATGCTTCAATGCCGGACGGGGGGAGTTTAGGTTTAGTCGGTACGGTGGAGGAACACATAAGCACTTTAATTTATACCTTGCGAAAACTCTGGCGAGTCCGACACTACCCCTTATTGAGCGTACGTAACTGGTATTCCCCTCGCCAAAAAAAAAAAAAAATGGCTTAAAATTGGAAAGAAGTATGTTTTCTGGAAGAATGACCATTATGATCCAGGTCAATTGTTATTACTAGTACTAACGACGTAGTAGATGTACCTTCTAGTAGATGTAGCTTCTACAGTAATAGTCCCGTATGGGTTATAGATAGATAAATCTCATGAAATTATAAGGATTTATAGGGTTTTATTACATTAAAAAAACCTTTTGAAAACTCCTCTCTTATCAATTTATCTTATTTAAACTTACTAATATTTCGTCCAATCAATTCGACCTGTTTTTCTCTCTATATGAGATATTGTTTTTTAATTGTAACAATGATTATACATAGATCAATATTAATAAAAGTCGGAATGGTATATATTTATCGGTAATCTAGAAATTCAGTTTAAAAATAAGTAATAATAAAAAAATGATAACGAAATTTGATAGATGAGGAATTAATTATTAAGATAAGTGAACATAATATTCCAGAAGTTACATAATTCTACTGTTTAAGGTAAAAAATCTGATGTGAACTTCCTTGTACGCCTATTAAATTACATATACACATTTTTTGCAGCATTTCTATAAACTTATTTCATTTGAATGCGAGAAACGATCCTCCAGTTACACAATTCCTAAAATATTAGTGTTTATTAATATTAAATATTTATACAATTATTCATTCAATAATCTACCTGAAATATTAGGATAGAATAAATGTTCCTTTATTACTCTTTAAATAAATGTAAGTCTAACATACTAAGATTACAATTAAAGTTTAAAAAAAATTGTTTTTCGTAATCAAATTATTTCTAATTCTGTAAGAAATAATTATAGTGACCCTTTTTCTATTAAAAGTTAAATCGTTATAAGATACCTAAGATCCATATTGCTGTAGCTAACAAGGGGAAGGTACGGGCTTCAGGACACCGATTGAACCATATTGTGTGTGTGAATATTACACCATTTACGTGTCTTCCATCACAAAATACTAACACGCAATATTCAATCATACTCAAGAAAAATGGCCCTAAAAATTTCCTTAGAATTTTATATTAGTTTATTTATTAATTTTGTTTCACTTCACCCAAGTAGATATGTAGTGTAAGTAAGAACGTATCGAATCCGACTTCATATAAATAATTTTTTTAACTTTTTTTAAAAATTTAAATGTATTGATTTATTAATAATTATTAATCTGTGATTGTAAAAATTTTTGAATTAAAATGAAAAGTATATAAAATCTTATTTCGCTAATAACTTCTGATTTAAAAATTTTTTTTTTTGCATTATTATTTATTATTAAATTTTTTTTACAATCGGAAGTTAATAATTATTAATAAATCAGTATATTTAAATTATAAAAAAAAGTTAAAAAAAAGAATATGTGTATGAAGTCGGAACCGATGTGCCTTCCCCTTGTAAGATCCAAATATTTCACTAATTAAAATTATATTTGGTGACCTTTTTCTATTAAAAGTTAAATCGCTATAAGGTACCTAAGATCCATATTCCTGTAGCTAACAAGGGATATGTATATATATATATATATATATATCGTTGAAAAGCTCTCAACGAGAGCTTATTACTGCAGTTAAGAAATAGTCCAAAATCCAAATGTTTCAAAATTGAAACCCCGCTTTATTTAGAAGTCTGACTGTATCACATTTTTGGCCCAGTCGATTGTAATCAAAAGGGGAGGTGTACAACTAGATGTTACAACTGTACTAAATACAAAATTTCAACATTTTACGGCTAATCGTTTTTGAGTTATGCGAGATACATACGTACGTACAGACGTCATGCCGAAACTAGTCAAAATGGATTCAGAAATGATCAAAATGGATATTTCCGTTGAAATCTGAAAACTGAAATTTTTCGCGATTACAATAGTTTTTTTACTTCGTACAAGGAAGTATAAATGACAAATGATGGTCAGTGTAAGGTAGATACTAAAAGCAGTTTTACCAGTATCTAATATAAATATTAGAATTAGAAAGATTTTCTTAAAGAATTTCTTTGTAACGTGTAGAGCTTTATATTTGTGAAACATGAATAATGGGAAAAACAGAAAAAAAGAACAGAGCCCTTTGAAATGTCGCGTTACTAAAGAATGTTAAAAAATATTGATTATTTACTAAATTAAGAGATGTTAAAAAGAGTAGAAAATAAAGAAATATGTGGTGGAATACATAAAGAGATTAATTAGGTTGGTGGGTCTATAAATTAAGAAATACAAGTTCAGTTAATTTTCTATTAAAGCAATGTGTAGAGCGTAAAAACTGTTGATAAAGAGTAAGATTTGAATTTATAAAACAGATAACTAAGAATGTAAGATGTAGCAATAATATTGAGGTTAATAGATTATTACCAAAGGCAGAAATAAAAAATAGCCTCAAATCAGTTAAATTACTGATATATTATAAATAAAGTACTTGGATGACTATCGCGCGCGTTTATCTAAATAAGGTAATTATTTTTTTTGAGAGAAATAAGTTTTCTGAATAATGAATGACTCCTTCAAAGATTATCATTTATTTAATGTATAATAATTTTTAATTTAGCACAATACTTTTTATAATAAAATCATTTTTTTATTAATTTTCTCAAAGAATGTTTAAATATGATTTTCATTTAATATAACTTTTATTTTCTTTATCTCTGTTTTCTTGTTATATTTTTAAACATCCTCTTCATAACGAGTATTGTTAAGTGAGTTAAAAAGAAAAAATAATTCAGCACGGAGGATTAATACACCGATGAAAAGTAAGCGATGAATATGTTAACGCTGACATCTCCTCAATATTGTCCCCAACCATGTTACTCTTGTTGGGTTCTAACAATACATTCTGACCCAGCAGTTATTGATGTAACTGCGTAAACACGGAATGAGGTTGCCTTCTGGCCCTGAATCAAGAAAGTAAACTAGATATCTGAAGACCTATAGAATTTCATTCGAATTAATCATCAATTAATTTCTACCGAGTGTGAGATACGCCTCTCTGAAAAGCGGGAATATGTGTCACTTTTAATTTAAGCTTATCTAATTTAATTTTTTTAAGATTAAGTGAAAGTACTGTAAATATCAGAATTCCTTCAGGTTGTATACAATTACACTATAACATTAAAGTATTCAAAAATGCTAATAAAAAGGAGATATACTAATATCATCAAATCAACTATGTAGATCATGCAAATTTCCGTTTAAAAAGAATTTGCAATTTAATTTACAAACGGAAAGATTTTCTAGTGATGGCTATAAGAACAAAATCTGATGTGGACCCCACATGACTTCCTTGTACGCCTATTAAATAATATATACAATTTTTTTTAAAATCAAAGATACATCAAGTTTTATTTCATTAATAACTTCTGATATTTTTTCATATTTTTTTTTTTTTATTGTTATTATTGAATTATTATTTATTGTAAAATGTTTTATTACAATCAAAGGTTAATAATTATGAATAAATAAATATATTTAAATTAAAAAAAAAAAGTTAAAAAAAAAGTAGATGAAGTAGGATTCGAACCGATGTGTCTTCCCCTTGTAAGATCCAAATAATTCATTAATTAAAATTATATTTGGCTATATAATGGCTATATTTGGTTCCAGAGTTGTAGCCAAATTACTACAACTCTGGAACCAATGAAAATAAGTATCACTTATGATATATCGTTTAAAAGCTATGAATAAGGACTTATTACTGCAATGTTAAGAAATACAAAATCCAGATTTTTTTTGGAAATTGTGCTTTTTTGAACACTTTTGGCCTAGTCGATTGCGATCAAAAGGGAAGGTGCACAAGTAGATGTTACAACAGTCTTAAATTCAAAATTTCAATATTCTACGGCTAATCGTTTTTGAGTTATGCGAGATACATACGTAAAGACGTCACGCCGAAATTCGTTAAAATGGATTCAGGGATGGTCAAAATGGATATTTCCGTTTAAATCTGATTACCGAAATTTTTCGCGATTTCAATACTTCCTTGTACTTCATTCAAGAAAGTAAAAAGAGTAATTGAAACCTGTACATTCATTAAAATGTATATTCTATCATTAATTTTGGAAATATACAGGAAGGGTCGAATTGACACACCACCTTTTTTCAGGTAGCTTGAAA
The DNA here is from genome assembly GCF_047948215.1 of Lycorma delicatula. Taxonomy (NCBI): domain Eukaryota; kingdom Metazoa; phylum Arthropoda; class Insecta; order Hemiptera; family Fulgoridae; genus Lycorma; species Lycorma delicatula. The sequence goes on along the minus strand of NC_134462.1, from coordinate 57,179,905 downwards.
AATTCTTAAATCGTTTTATATTTGAATATAATATTTGTTCTTTAAAATAATTTACATATATTAGTTATTTGACTGAATAGCTATTAATTCTTATTTGGTCAATAAAAAGAATCATTATGCGTAATTTAATTATAGAAAATAAAAGCTTGATTTTTAAAAACTAGTTATAAAATACTAAGTTTTTACAAAGATAAAGTGCAATTTTATTCTACGCAAGCGTGTGTGTTGTGTGAGGCATATCTTATTAATAAATACAGGAAATTTTTTTGAAATATCGTTCGTTAAAATGTATGTATAAGACTGTTTTTAATCGGAATTTGTTGGTCTAAACCATATTAATTTTAATTGCTACTATTTAATTTGTTTGTTTAATTTAATAATTACTATTTTTATTTTTCTTAAAACTTTCCTAAGACGTAATTTAGTATTATCTTCCAGTCTTTGCCTAGACTCACAACTAATTGGTCTGAATAATGATAGTTCAAAACAAAATGTTAATTGTCGTTTTATACACAATCATTTATGCTACTTGATCCGCTAATTTTAATGTTCTACTTTTAATTAATTTAACAGTCTCAGACGACGTGTATAAGTAGTGTAAAAATGTATTAACAGTTGTAAACTTTTACTCGTTTCTTCTAATGTTTTAGATTAATTTTACTTTTCTGGCATCATAGCTCTACATCATGGATTCTCAAACTTTTTCGCTCACTGCCCACATTGAGAATGAAAACCTTTCTAGCGCCCCCAAAATGTTTAAACTTGCCATCTGTTAAAAATAATAATTGAAATTATTGTTTTTAAGATTGCATCTTAAAAACAGCAATTGCAGTTATTGTTTTTAAACGTGGCATATCCTATGTCTGAGTTAAAACTTACATTTTAAATGAGAACAATTAAAACGCATAATTAATCATATTTGGAAGTATTTTTATTAAAATTGCTTTTAAAAAAATTACAATTGTATCTATACAGTTCTATATTATAAATAGTTCTGTATCTATACAGTATTGTATCTATACCGTTATATAACAATAGTGGTAGCACATTCAATATAACAGTACAATAATTAAAATAAAGCTTTCAATTGAAAAATTACACTTACATTAATGTAAGGCTGAATCTGATGTGCTTTAACGAGTTTGTTAATAGCAGGCTCGTATTTACTTAAAAACAGCCGTAAATCGCCGCGTTCGGTAACATGCAGCCGATTTATCTTTTTGGTTAGCAACATTGCTACAGCAGTAAATCCACGTTCAGACAAATACAACGATGGAAATGCTAACAGAAATCGTTGAACAATTGACCATAATCCAGGGTGCAGTTGCGGGATTGACTTTTGCAGCCAAAATTCTCGGTAGCCATACATAATCTTTGCCTTTTTTTTAAGCAGTCATCGCCTTGCTAGACCGCCAGAACGCCCCCAATTTTTTATGGGCCTTCTACTGCCCCCCTGAAGGTATCCAGCGCCCAAAAGCGAGCGTTATTGCCCATTTTGAGAAGGAATTCCTTAGATCTATGCTGCACGATAGTAAATATGGAAATCAGTTAAAATTGGGTTATGTATTTTATTTTGCATTTCTCGACGTTTTATGATTTAGAGACCCCCTCAAAAAAAAAGTGGTGGAAAATTACGTAAATACGTAAGTGAGTTGGCGTGTTTAAAGCTTAATATCTTTTGACTGTATTAAATTTGGTAAGAGACTTGTGTATTTAGGGAAATTTGTTAGTAAAGCTGAGGGGTCAATATCTCAATATCTCCAGAGGATGGAGGGTTTTTGAGGGTCAAGTTTCTCAAAATTTTACAAACATATTACCTTTTTATATTAAACTCGGTACATGCGTGCATGTTTATATTACCATCTTAAAAACAAATCTGTCTGAAAATGCCCTGCCTTTCCCAAAAATCGAAATCTCTGTATTTTTATTTATTGTATATTTTTTAACGGAATTTTTTTAAATGTCTTCCTTGGCAAAATGGTAGTGCAAGCGATAAAAAAAATACTTTGGGACAATATTGGTGGTGAAGAAGCTAATCAAAGTTTAAAAATATAGTTCTTTTTTTAATTTTTCAAAAGTTTTTGGGTTTATTTAAACTTTTAATAATATCAAAAGTTATACTATAGTAACAAAATTATAATATACTTTTAATAATAATATTACAATAGAGTTTCATCATAATTTACCTACCACCCACAAAAAAAAAATCTTAAGTAACATTTTTGGTTGTACATTTTTTAGTAAATTTTTTAAAAATTTCTTCCATTTAATAAAGTAAAACTAGAAAAATCAAAACAGCTTCATGGAAGGTGATTTTGGAGGTGGCGCAGCAGAAAAGATAAAAAAGATACCAATTTTTAAAACTATATTTTTGGTTTATTTGAACATATAATGATAATTTTACAGTTAAACTTCACCATAAATTAGTTTTAACAAATTCAAAAATATTTATATTTTTAAACTTTGATCAGCCTCCACCTCAAATATTACCTCCAAAGTATTTTTTCGGGGGTCACTTGCACTGAAACTATGTCTAGGAGGACATTAAAAAAGATTCGGTTAAAAATATGCAATATCTAAAATGACTGATTTTTTTATTTTTGTAGAAGGGGGAAATTTGTTTAAAAAATGTTAAGATAAGCATCCACTCATGTAATGAGCTTAATATAAAGTGAGGTTATGTTTGAAAAATGTTGAGAAAATTTGGCTCCCAAAAAATCCCCAACCCCTGAAGATATTAACCCCAAAGTTTTACCAACAAATTTCCTCTTACACATGAGTCTCTTTTCCAAATTTTATCAAAATCGGTTAATCCAGTCAAACGTTACTAAGCTTCAAACACGCCAACACATTTACGTATGTATATAATTTACCTTCACTTTTTTTTAGGAGTCTCAGGGTCATAAAATGTCGAGAAATGCAAAAAAAAAACAAACAAATAACCCAGTTTTAACTGATTTCCATACTTTCTTGCAGCATAATTTTACTGTTATTATGCTACGAAAGAAATAAGATTATTTATTTGTTATATTAATAAAATGCGATAATTTAAATCATTGGCGATTCTTCATAGAATCAAGTCGAATTTTGTAAAACAAAATCAAAGAAACACAATATATTTTAAATTTAATAAATACATTTAGATTATTGTTTACAACATTTCTAGAAATTTAGAAATTTATACTTTCATTAATGCCTTTTCTTTGGGTGAACTAAATACATAAAAATGTGAAAAAAAATTGAAAAATATTTGGGTAGTAATCAAATTTGCTTTCGAGTTTAAGCCCTTTTCGTAATTTTTTCTTCACTAGATAAATGTCATAGAAATTAAACTAGCCGATCTTTTCACAAAAAAGCTCATACGGGGAGAGGGGATATTGGAGGGGACATTGATTAATAATGGAATTAATAAATAAATTTAATTAATAATTCCATTAATAATGGAATTATTGCTGTGAGAATCTAATGAGAACTTGCTCGAAGATTCCATTATATCCGCAGTAATCCGGGTGAAGCAAATAAGTAGCACTAATCACCATATATCTAATGGGTAACCTTATACTTCCTACTAAATCTAATTTAAAATAAATTGACTCGTTATTTAGATTTTTGTTTTGTTTTAAAAGAATGATAAGACCGATTTTTATACACGTTCAGATTCATTTAACAGCTTCAAAAAATTCCTTTCGGCACACCGGAAGGCGGAGTTAGATTTCACCGGTGCTAAGTCGGGAATAAAACGATTACCACCTTAAAATTAAGAAAAACTTGAATTTACTTAATACGACAGTGGTGTATGTGAAAAAAGGTTTCACATGCTTAGCATACGACAAGTCCCCATCTTCTTATAATTCCAGCAACATTTTGGTCATCCCTTGCCGTAAAGGTTTGTCATATCAAAACTTTTTGCAGACAAAAGTTTTAGGTAATGTTTAGAGGATTAACGATAACTTAAAACCGATTACATGCTGTGCCTTTTAAGGGAGGTATGATTTTTTTCGTCTTTAAAATCCCATTTTTTCACCCCCCTGCGCCAGTGGTTAGTGATATCAAAAAACTTTACTTAGGTAAGTTTTAGGTCCTCATCTAAAGAATAGTAGGGACTTTAAACGTATTCGATATTTTAATTAATAAGAAATTTATAGCGTTATTTTGTTTTTTCGAAAAAGCCTCCCCCCATTTCCACCCCCATGGTCCGATTTTGCCTATTAACGAACTCGACCGAGATTTTTGGTCGTTATATTTTATGTATCAATTTGAAAGTGATTGGCGCAAAATTACGGTAGTTATCGTGTCTATAAGAAAATGAAATATATATTTATAAATAAATGTATATATAAACTTTTGAGCTGACGGTGATTTTGGGGTCGAGGATGTAAAACGCGGAGATATGACAAAATTTTCCGGAAGTCGAAACATGGTACCCATTACAATTGGTAACTTTCTTATGAAATTTACGTAAAAGGAAAAAATAAATATTGTAAATTTATAAAATATTAATGAAAATGAATATCAGTAGTACGCTTTATTGGAATGTTTTTTTATAAAAAATTATGTGGTGTAATTATCGAGGAGTGTCTTACATAGTAAGTAAGATCCAGTCATGCCTGGTTAGGTATACGTGGTAGTGTTAATATCTGATTGGTCTACTGCTACTAGTAACTAAACATTTCAATTGAAACATTATTATTATTATTACAGGTGTTTTACAGTTAAGTAGTTTTTAAAGTTTGTTTAAGTACTCATAACACGGAAATTAATTTAAAAAATAACTATAGAAGTAGAATAAATAAAATTTCCATATTAAAAAAAACGTAATAATAAATATATTATGATTAATATGAAGATTTGTGAACTTGATCTTTCATTTAATCGCATTCATACACACAGTTTTTAAATATATAAATTATTTATTTTTACTTTTTACATACCTCGATAGATTTGCATTTATTTTTTCAAATCCAATAGTCAAAAGTCTTTTATATATAACAACTTATTTACCAGAAAAGCAGTAAAATAATTATGACACATCACTATTAATAATAATAATAATTGAACAATAAAGTATATATGAAATAGGCTTATTAAAGTGCATCACAGCTTGGTTCCTGAAAGACTGGAAGTACTCTATGGATTGTTTATAGGTTGTGGGGATGGACACGCTGTTGTTAGCGAAGGTTGTTCCGAGTGGATGCAAAAATTATCATCAAGCATCCGGTCACCCAAGGGCAATCTTTTTCATGGAATCATAAATAAAGGGAATAATTAAATTATTATTTTTATTGTATTGTTTGTAACGGTTGAGTCATTTTAGTAGATTAAATAATTAAAAATTTGTCATAATATTTTTTATCCTTAAAATTATAATTTGGATAATGTATTATTAATTTATTTTATATTTACTCTTATAATTTAATTCATACTCTTTATATATTACCAGAAAAAAATATTAATCATGAAATTCGTTAGAACTTCGCCAGTAAGAGTCCGCAGAACATAGAGGACATGGCGAAGTCAACGAACTGTGTTTACAGTTTTGACCTAACCTAAAAGTGAAATGAAAATGGGGGAAAAATTAAAAAATAACCATGAAAACATTATATTTCAGTTCAGTTAAATTTTTAATAATGAACACTTTAAAAAAATACCTGGAATTTTGTTAGACAACTTTTTTTTTCTTCTATTGGATAAACCGCGGGACTCGAATATTTTTCCTCAAAAATGTGGGTTTACGAATCGCGCCACTAGGTAACAGTACTTGATAATACTAGGTAGCGTACAAAAACTTGATAATGTACTTGAAATAATAAAATTTAATAGAAAATATACTACAGCTTGTTTTAATAGTAAATGCTCTTATGTAAATGAAAGTACTGAGGATGATTTTTTTTAAAATTCCCATCATTTAGTTTAAAAAAAAGATAAAAAAAGATAAAAGATAAAAAGTTTACACAAGAGATTATAACTGCTAATAAAACACAAAAAATACGAACAGTAAGAAAGTGTTGCAAATGTGCCAACAAAGATTTGTTACATAAAACAGAAATAAATTTGATTGGTAAAATTTTTATCTATAATTAGAACTACTTGAACTAATTGATGGAGAAATAAAAAAATTCATTTAATAATAATATAAAAAATTTGTCCGCGGAAACGATAAAAATCGAGGTATACACTTACAAGTAACTCTCGATTATAGTTTTATTAAAAAAGGAAAAATATGGTATAAAGTAAATGATATGACTATCAACCAAAAAAAAAAAAAAAAAAAATGACCGAGAAATTAAAAAAAATGTATATTTCTTTGTTCTAGAAAGACAATAAATTTTAATAATAAATCCATAAGATAACAACCAGTAATTCATAAAAAAAATAAAAGAATAACAAAACGCAATGATATCAAAAAAAATTACAATGAAATTGTAAACCGTACGGTAAGAGTCGCAGATATAATTTCTTCAGCTCAAAAAACAAGAATTTCTGTAATATAAATAAAATTGATTTTTAACAAAATGATACTGATATAAAAAAAACGTAAGATACATTGTCTGTAACAAAACTCTTACCGGCCCGATTTCATTTATATTTAATACATATCACATTTACATAAATAATACAATTCTTATGGTTAATCATTGTTTAATAAATGAAATCAGGTCAGTAAGAGTTTTGTAACAAATCTTTCTATTTTTTCTTATTATATGGAACGCTTAAACAGTATCTATTATTGTAATCTATTGTTTGTTACATATATTTAACTTGAATTTTTTTTTTAAACTAAATTCTAAATTAATAACAAATTTTGATAATAGAAATGCAGTGTCTTATTTTTTTTTTGATATCATTATTATTTTGTTAAAACCAGTTTTATTTATATACAGAAATTTTTGTTTTTTGAGAGGAAGAAATGATAACTACGTGATTCTTACTGTACGGTTTACAATCTCATTGTAATTTTTTGGATTCATATTACATGAATTTATAACAGGAAATATATATGTAAAATACATTATTCTTTTTACATATGTATATGTTAAATTAAAATGAAATCTATGTAATTATTCCACATGCATTTACAATTAACAATAACGAAAGATAAAATTTTACCGGCCAGTCGATGACTATATTGAATTTGATAAGACGATGATTTAGTCTTTAATTTGCAAGATTCATTGATAATGCCTACTCGTCACGTAGGATTTCATTTTCAGCGCAAAAAATTAAATTGCCGTAAAACAAAAAGTATGTGTAGTACCAACCAAAATATTATTTTTATTTTGAAGCTTATTACATTACATTATGTTTAAAAAATAATATCATTCATATGGCCTTCATAGCTTTACTTAATTCAAGTATATTAACAAAGTTTTGCGTGTTTCTTTCGCATAAATCAGTTTCAATTCTAACAATAACGCGTCGAATATGTACTTTCAAGTCATCAATGATTAATGGTTTGTTGTTATAGACTTGAGACTTAACATAATCCCAGAGAAAAAGTCTAAGCCTATCAAATTACACGAGTTATGTGGCCAACTGATATTAACATTTCGTGAAATTATCGAATCGCCAAACTTTTAACGCAATAACTGAATTATTTCAACAGCTGAATGGCATGTGGCACTATCCTGTTGAAACCAAATCTTATACAAATCAAAATTTTCCAAATTTGTAAATAAAAAAAATCACGAAATATAGCTCGATAGCGTTCACCATTTACTGTAACAGCATCTTGCTCGTTTTCGAACAAAATAGCCCAATGATACCATTGCCCGTAATCTATACCAAACAGTGATATCTTTTATTTCGTACCAGGTAGTATTGTGATCGCGAAAAATTTCGGTTTTCGAATATTTCAATGGAAATATTCATTGAAATGCGTGACATACGTACGTATGTATCTCGCATAACTAAAAACGATTAGTCTTAGGATATTGAAATTTTGGATTTAACACTTTTGTTACATGTAGTTGTGCACCTCCCCTTTTGATTACAATCGACTGCACCAAAAGTGTCCAAAAAAGTCCAAATCCAAAAGCATTTGAATTTTGGACTTTTTCTTGAATGCATTAAGCCCTCATTGAGAGCTTTTCAACGATATATCATAAGCGGTACTTAGTTTCATTGATTCCAGAGTTGTAGCAAAATAAAATTTTAATTAATGAAATATTTGGATCGTACAAGGGGAAGGCGCATCGGGATTCGAATCCGACTTCATCTCTTTTCTTTTAATTTAAATAAATTGATTTATTAATTATTAACCTCCGATTGTAAAAAAAGTTACAATAAATAATAATTCAATAATAACAATAAAAAATATTTATATATATGTGTATGTATATATATATATATATATATATATATATATATATATATATATATATATATGAAAAAATATCAGAAGTTATTAATGATATAAAATTGTATGTACTTTTCATTTCAAAAAAAAAAATGTGTATGTGTAATTTAATAGGCGTACACGGAAGTCATGTAGTATCCACATCAATTTTTTTTTTATCGGTTTTAATGGTCGCTGTGAAATCATTTATGGGTTGGAATCATCCCAAATACGGCAATTTTGCTTGTTTATAAACTATCAATCAAAAAATGATTCTCATCTGAAAAGATGATTTTTTTTGTTTCAAATTTAGATCCACTTCCAGCCGCTCTAGAATCCAATCAGCAAACCGTCTAAGCAAAAAACGGTCCCGTAGCTTTAATTTTTTAATTAGTTAAATATTGTATTGGTGTAGCTTTATTGACGCAAAATTCGCCATGTTGTTTTTGAATTGAAGAAAGATCCAATTCTTGTGAACGATATGAAACCTATAAATTTAGATTTTCACGAACACTTGTACTTACAACAGCAATATTCTCTTGAATCCTTCCGTGAATTGGTGTTTCATCATCGAGTAGAAAAAATTCTATTCCAGTGTTTTAACCGAACGATAAATTGTGCTTTTGTTTGGTCGATTATGCACACCATAAATATCGCGAAGTGCACGATACGTAGCTATAACCGATTGCATATTTAAATAATAAATTTTTATGATTTGTAAACGTTGTTGAGGCGTGTAGCGTTCCATGATGATTTGTCATAAACCATTGAAAATGAATCTCGCTTGAAAAATTTAAAATAAAAAATCAACGCCGCCACCACAACTGTTAATTTTTTGCGCTCAATTTGAAAGACATCTTATAACTATGTTTTAAAATAGTTAATTATATTTTTTATATTGCTTCATTAAAATAAAAACAAAGTAATGAAAAGGGGCTTAATCTAGAAAATAAGTTCATTTCATCACCAGTAATATCGGTCCTTTATTATTAATCCTGTTAACAATAATCATTGTTTCCTAGGCATAGTAATAAATAAACAAATAAATGTTTTATTTTTATCGATGCATAATAATACATTATATAGATCGCGTTAAAAAATCACTTCACGGTTCTGACTTCACGTTTAAAAATAGAAACTACTCCTCATTTTCTTCTATGGATAAGGGATAAAATCGTCATCAGAGCAGCGTCATAAAATTCATAATTAATTATAAAATTTAAAAAAATCTGATGTGGAGACCACATGACTTCCTTGAACGCCTATTAAATTACACATTTTTAAATAAATACACATTTAAAAAAAAATAAAAAGTACATAAAATTTTATTTCATTATTAATTTCTGATATTTTTTCATATATATATTTTTTTTTATTATTATTACTGAATTATTATTTATCGTAATTTTTTTTACAATCAGAGGTTAATAATTATTAATAAATCAATATATTTAAATTTAAAAAACAGTTAAAAAAAATATATGTTTATGAGGTTGGATTCGAACTGATGTACCTTCCCCTTGTAAGATACAAATATTTCATTACTTAAAATTTTATTTGGCTATAACTCTGGACCAATGAAAGTCAGTTCCACTATATCGTTGAAAAAGCTCTTACTATAAATCATTGAAACTGTATATATGTCGTTAAAACTATACATCGTTGAAAAGCTCTCAATGAGGGCTTATTACTGCAGTTAAGAAAAAGTCAAAAATCCATTTTTTTGGATTTGATGCTTTTTTGGACACTTTTGGTCCAGTGAATTGCAATTAAATGGGGGGGGGGGTTGCATAACTACATGTTACAACAGTCCTAAATCCAAAATTTCAACATCCTATGGCTAATCGTTTTTGAGTTATGCGAGATACATACGTACGTCACGCCGAAACTAGTCAAAATGGATTTAGGGGTGGTCAAAATGGATATTTCCGTTGAAATCTGAAAATCGAAATTTTTCACTATCACAATACTTTACTTCGTTCACGGAAGTAAAAATTTAAGTGGTAAAAGTCCGTATTAATAATTAAAATTCAAACACATGAAATGATAGTAAATGAACGTTACGATTATAAATAAGTAAAATAATTATAAAATAAATAAAAATTCGGAAGGTGCTAATTAAAATTTTATGAACACATTTATGTACATGTTAGACGTTTAAAATTCAGGTTACTTTTTAAAAATGTTTAAAATGAATATTAAAATTCTGATCGACAGAGTAACATTGCTTCTGTAAAAGAAAATCTTTTAATATATATGTATTTTTTAAGTAATTTTTGGAATATTTTTTTTTATATGGGTTTGTCATTTACTAAAAATGGCAACTGAACCATAACAAGACCGTTTTCGTCAGCCAAAGAAGTTACACGAAGTTCTGTTGTCTAGTTTAATAGAGGTGAATGTTTTTACTTTTTAAGAATAAATAAATAATCATTGTTTTTAGAGGATGCACGCTCGTAAATATTAACTTAGATCAATTACTGATTTTATTTGAGCGAGTGTCTGCAGCATATGTTGTTTATAGTTACTTAGTTTCCTTACCGTTTTATCATTCCAATCAACCTCCAACAGATCCAATCTTCCATTCATTCTTTAATATCTCCATGATTCTATCTCATTCGTGGCCTCTCTCTTTTCTTTACGTTTTTTCTGGTAGTAGCCAAATATACAACCTATATGGGAGCCTCGCATCTGATATTGTACACGTATGCCTGTGCCATACCAAGCTGCTCATTAATTATAATGCTTATGATTGAGACATTCATTTCCTTCTTCCTTGTTATTACATCATTTTTAACTCTTTTTACAAGACTTATGCTAAAGGTTTATTCCGAAGTCAACGTTCTTTTACGCATTTCAATATCAACAACTCAGATCCATAAGTCACTATGCTTTCAGTTACTCTCCCAAAAATCCTCTTTATCTCTTGTAGGTTTATTCTGTAATACTGAATTCAACATCTAGATCACCTTTCTTCACTAATTTTTCTTGTTGTTAAACTTCTTATCCACCATTGGTAATTTGACCTTCAAATGCTAACTAAAGACCTTCACAATTTCATTTTCCAGTTTGATTCTCCGACCTTTAAAATTAAAAAGTTAACTTATTAAATATCAGATTGTTGCAATAATTCGTTTTAAATTTAGATCCGATTTTTAAAAGCCAGATTAAACTAGAATTTTAAAAAAAAAACTATTTTTTTAGAGTAGAATTTTTGAAGTTGATTTTTTTATTATTTTATCAATTAATTTTAGTTTCATTAAACTTTCTAAACTTATTTTTTAATCAGTTTACAATGATTTGATCGAAAAGAGAGATTGAGTGTTATTGTGTAACTATATAGGGAGTTACTGTATAAATATATATAGAAAACTTTATTTTTTTAAATAAATAAAAACTTTTTTTTAAATAAAACTTAGCGCTACCATCTTCCGAGGTTGGAACTATTGTTTAGTAAATGGCTTATAAATTTAAATCAGTATTTTTAATTTTATTAAAAATGATATTGAGTACGAAGTTTTGTATTACATCGTCGACTTTTTATTTTTTTTTCTATTGAGAGTTTTGTTTGTTTTCATTATTACTAATTTATCATACACAAATGTTTATCAATATCAAAAGGTTTTATGTTCAAAAAAGAATATAGGCATTTTTATTACTATAATATCTTTTGGAAAAAGCATACATGTTGATTTTAGACTAAAATTGAAGAGCAAAAAAACCTTTTCGGCACGCCGGAAGGCGGAAGTAGATTTTACCGGTGCTAATTCGGGGATAAAAAAGATTTTTACCTTAAAGTTAAGAAAAACTTCAAATATACTCAATATGACAATGGTTGCATGTGAAATAAGTTTCACATGTTTAGCATACGACTCTTTGTACATCTTCGTAGAATTCCAGCAACATTTTTGTCATCTCTTGCCATAAGGGTTGCTCATATCAAAAATTGTTTCAAAAAAAAGTTTTAGGTAATGTTTAGCGAACTAACGACCACTTTAAACCGATTCAATCTTGTGCCTATTAAGGGAGGTATGATTTTTTTTGTCTTCGAAACCTCATTTTTTCCACTCCCTGGGCCAATGGTTGGTGATAAAAAAAAAAAATTTACTGAAATAAGTTTTAGGCCCCATCCAAATAATAGTAGGAACTTTAAACGAATTCAATATTTTATGTAATAAGAAAGTTATAGCAATATTTTGTTTTTTTTAAAGCCTCCCCCCATGATCTGAATTTTCCCATTAACAAACTCGATCGAGATTTTGGGACGAGTTATTTTTAAGAAACAATTTGAAAGTGACAGGCACAAAATTACGGCAATTATCGTGTCCACAAGAAAGTGAAATATATATATAAACTTTCGAGCTGTTGGTGGTTTTGGGGGTTAGAGGATGTCAAACGCGAAGAAGATATGTCGAAATTTTTCGAAAGTCGAATCATAGTACCCATTACAATAGGTAGCTTTCTTATGAAATCTACCTAAAAAGAACAGTTTTAGTTGCGCGCATGGTCGTAGATTAATTCACAATTTTTCCGTTTGATAACTCTACTACCAAATATGGCGACTCCTTAACAAAATATTTTCGGTGTTTTACAGTTTGCTAAAGTGTGGATTTTTAGTTACAGTTCACGTACGTCCGTAAACAGTTTAATTATGATCCTTTGAATGACAATAAAATTCGTCTATGACATAATCATTTAGTACCACCAGATGTCTGTGTAAAGGGAGGATTACGGGACGACCAGGTTGATTGGATAAAATGTTTAATGTGTCAAGGAATTTTTCCTGCGTAGTCCTAAAATAACTGTTAGGAAGGCCTGCAGCGAACCAAAAATGCCGGTGAAAACAGTGTGGAATATTTTAAGGAAACGCATGTGTACTGCTATTATAGATTTTGAAGCCTACGACTACGCTGTTCGTGGCGACTTTGCAATCGAAATATTGCAACATGAAGATTACGACTTTCTTGATCGCATTGTGTTTACTGATGATGCAGTTTTCTCAGAAAAGTTAACACACATAATGCCCCTATCTGGGGCTTAGAAAATCCCCATGCACTCTTACATTGCGAAAGGGATCCATAAAATTAAATGTTTTCTGCGCGATATCACGACGGAAAGTTTACGGACCGTCCTTTTTCGCTGAAGCGAGCGTAGCAGGAGTTGTTTATTTAATATGCTAATTGCAAAATGGACCAGTGAATTTTATTTGGGAATATGATCTGCACGGGATCGGTTGAATGACGTTTTTCTCGACTACTGGGTCGGTCGAAATGAATCAGACATCAAGGTCACCCGATCTGATCCCAAATAATGTTTTTCTTTGGAGTTGTATAAAGGATTTTGTGTATGTGCTTTCACTGCCTGCTGATCTACTTTATTTGAGGCACAGGATTAAAGCAGTTATTCTTTCCATTTTTCCACCCCCTTTAGATATTCTGGTTAAAGTTCGGGACGAATTCTCCAATCGGTTGGATGAGTGCCGTGTGACGAAAGGTGCTTTCATTGAACGCTTGTAGAAAAAAACTGTAAATATTATTCTTTCATCTCTCTGTGATTCATTACTATAAGTCACAGTTAAGAGATATTAAGAGATTTAAAAATCCAAATATTCTTTTTTGTACACTCTATGTATTTAATTAATCATATTACAGTATCATAAATAATAAACAGAAGATTGATTATATTAAGGTACTAACGAATATCTACGGTTTTGTACGTAGTCATTCAATAACTAATTTCAATAACTAAGTCGTTCAGTAACTAAGTACTATTTCTGGGAACATAGAAGTATTATAAGATTGTAATCTCAACAGTGTATAGATGTTTTATCCTACTTATGTATCAGTTGGACGATTATGATAAATAATTCGCATTATTCATCATGATTTCATTATTATTTAATAATTTCTGATAGGGACAATCCTTCCATAAAAAAAAATAAAATAAATAAAACAAGGTGTTACATCCAAACATTATTCCATTGTTTACAAGAAATATTGTTTCTATATTCAGTGTTAATAGATCTTGTAAATATATTTCGTTTTTTCCATGTTGATACATTTTATATCGATAAATATCTATATTATTTTTTAAACACCTTTAGTGGTTAATATTCTACGGTGATATTTAAAACAGATTTTTTACAAAAACTATCCTCTTTAATTATCTGTTTATGGTTACTAGTAGTACTTTTTTAACAATGTAATTTTTACGAATTTATACTAAATGTTTCAGCTTAGGCATAGTTCATTAACTGATAATAATTAAATAAAAATAATGGAACATTAATTTAAGAGATTTTTCTTTTAAACTGTTTAAAGAAAAAAAGACAGTTACAGTTTTTCTGATTAATTATTTGAACCTTTTTTTTAAATTTAATTATTACTTACTTTGAAAGAAGGGTGATGTGTTTGACAGCTATGTACGTTTGGTTTATTGAAATATAAATACAAAACCCCTACATCGATTTTAATGAAAGAACTATCAAACTGTTCGTTTCATTAGTGCAAATGACTACAACGTTATGATTATTTGAAAAAAAAGAAACTACAATTATCAATAACTGATGTACAGTTGTTTTTTTAAATTAAAAAATTAAATCTAACTGAAAATTTTCTATTGTGTGCCATTTGAAAAAGAATTTCAAAAATGTTTATACAATCGAATTCTTTAATAATCTTATACATACAGTACCATATAAAACTAAAAATAATCGTGTGTTTAAATAATATGAAAATATGAACGAAAGAAAGATTAACTATTAAATATTTCAATAGATTAGTAAATATACAAATGATCATTATTTTAACGGTAATGATAATTAAAATACATTTTAATTGAGTCAATAAAAATTCTTATAAATAAAAATTCAAACTTTTAATGAAAAAGGTTTTTGAAAAAATTGAACCAACTCCAAAATAATATATGCATATATATTATGCCCTGAAAAAGAAAAAAAATAGTTTTACCACTATCCCCTCAATACAATCTTTGAAACATATTTTTTTAAATCGGCGCCAAATTTTAAGTGAACTACGAGTGCACGAGATACGGATTATGGAATTTATTTGAATTAACGGTTCAGGCTAATTTAAAAATTTGGCATCGACTTCAAAAAATAAGTCTCGAAGATTATAAAAATTGTTGTTATTAAGACAATAAGTATTATTATCTTTTCTGCTAAGATTACTATAGTTACTATGTTGAGTACTTTTTACCTTTCTTAGCTTCATTATTTTATTATATTTTGACGCGTTTCGGAACCACTCCATTGACAAAACTTATTGTGCTGGTACTTTTAAATTTCTGTTAATCTTTATGTAGCGTTTAGTCAAGTAGTAAGGACTTGACGTCAAATGTAAGGGGGCCCCCTTACATTTGACGTCAAGTCTTATCTGGCCTTCTTCTTGTTTATTTGTTATTAATGGTTATACTTATCTTTTAATTTTATTTATCTATTTCCTGTCTTCAATAAATTGAGGTTTTTGAAAAGGACGTCCTTTTCAAGATGGAAATGGGGGGGGGGGGCTTTTTCGAAAAAACAAAATAACGCTATAACTTTCTTATTAATTAAAATATCGAATTCGTTTACAGTTCCTATAATTCTTTTGATAAGGGCCTAAAACTTATCTAAGTAAAGTTTTTTGATATCACCAACCTACTGGCCCAGGGGGTGGAAAAAATGGAGTCTCGAAGACAAAAAATCATACCTCTCTTAATAGGCACAGTTTAAAGTGGTTGTTATTCTTCTAAACATTATCTAAAACGTTTGTCTGAAACAATTTTTGATGTGACCAACCCTTACGACAAGAGATGACCAAAATTTTGCTGGAATTGTAAGAAGATGGGGCTTGTATGCTAAACATGTGAAACTTTTTTCACATCCAACCAATGCCGTATTGAATAAATTTGAAGTTTTTCTGAACTTTAAGGTGGAAATCTTTTTTATCCCCTACTTAGCACCGGTAAAATCTACCTCCGCCTTCCGACGTGCCGAAAAGGATTTTTTTCTTTTTCACTTCTTTCAAAACTTTTTTATTTTATTCTTTTTCGTTTTGTAACTTCGTCGAAGCGGAAACACGAAACACCCTAAAAATAAGACTGTTTGTAAAAGAAAACATTATTTCCTTGAAATAAAACCCAGGCTCGTTCAGAACGACTTATTGATTCAAGTGAAAGGATGCGTAGGAGTCTGAGTCGGATATAGTACATGAGGTCGTCTAAAATACGGGATTATGTGAAATGTAAGTTATTAAAAGAAAGGCAGAATGAAAAGGAATGTTGATATGATTTTATCTGCAACGACCTTTCAAATGAGACTCAGTAACAAAGATTACACCGTTTTCAGTTTATTTATACACATATTTGTAATGAAACGCCTAAAGAGAATGTTCACATCGATTGACTGTTGTAAGATAAAGTCGAAATGTAAAATTGTGAAACGAAAGAACCGATGAAAGACGTTGTAATCTAGATTAAATAATCTAAAGTACGTATTCAGTGCAGAAGCTTTTCGAAAAGCAATAAACAGGTTTTACTGCTTAGGTCGGAGTTTTTCGTTTTGGTTTAATGGTCAGTATATACAATAATGATGCGATTCCCTCATGGGGTCATTCTGTTTTGTTTAAAAAAGTTTCATTCCTGATTGATGTACTTGTTGAAAAGATATGTCCGAACAAACCAAAAAACAATACACGGGTCGAATTGAGAAACTCCTCCTTTTTGAAATCGGTTAAAAAGGTAAATAAAGTGTTTTAAATTAAAAATTTTATAATAAAATATTTTTTTATAAAATATTGATTTCACAATACGTTTTTATATTAAAAAAATTTTCGTTAATAAATTATCAAAGTTAATTCTATATTCTTAAATTCATCCTTGTGTTAATCTTATGAGTGATATTAGGTATACCCTGATTTAAAAGAAAAAAAAATAACGGAAAAACATTAAACATATTATTATTTAATAGAAACCATACTACTACTAGAACGGTAGAAACCATCCCGTGTTCCTTTTCTTTTCTTTCGTAATAAAATTAATTTGTTTACTGTTTCGATAAATGCGTCAACGTAATTTACTACATATGGAATAATCTGCAGTAATTTGGAGTTTTCCTGCATTCAAAAATTTGGTAATTTTAATATTCTACAAGTTCATAATTTCCGTGTTTGTTAAGTATATTTTACTCATTTATGATTATTCTAAAATATTACCTAACTTTCAGTAATAATATTTCACTGATTTATCATAAAAAAATTCCATTATTATGAGATACTATGTAATCAATCAGGAAATATCATAAAAAAATAGATTTATAATTCGTGTACTTTTATATTTCTTTTTCTTTAACATAATAAATTATTTGTTTTTTAATTTCCTTAAGGATATTCGGTTGTTAAAAGTTTTCTTTAATGCATAGGAATTATGGTTGACCACTGTTTACAGTATTGTTCCCATTTTAATTTATACAGTATTATTTTTAGTTTAACTTTTAAGTACGTAAATATCATTCAGTGAATTATATTGGCATATATATAAATATATACATATATATACTTCTTTTACTTAAAAAAAAATATATATATATATTTTTTTATAAATATTTTAAGCAACATAAATAAATAGTAAAAATATGCTCTATTAAACTTTATATTAGAAAGTAAATTTAAATTTCCTGAGAATATTAAATAAAATTAAGAAATGAAATAAATAAATAATTAATGTGGAACAATAATTTTCTGCCGGTAATAAAATGTAATAGTTTATAATAATTTTCTACGAAATAAGCTCGTTTTGTCACAAATTACTCTTTTATTTTTATGTAATCGTTGATTTTATAACTAAATTTTCCCGGTTGAAAAATACTTTTAAAAAAAAAACGCAAAATAAAAAATATTTTATATTATACACTTGCTGACCCGGCAATGCTTTGCCATTGCTAGATTTATATATATATATATATATATATATGTGTGTGTGTGTGTGTGTGTGTGTGTGTGTGTGTGTATGTATTAAATGAACTGAAAAGAAAGTTTGATAAAACATTAAAAACTGAACATTACCGAACTTCACAAAATTTAACCTTTCCATCTTCCTTTTTCACATCACTTTTTCCCTTCTTCCAATCTTCCCTTTTTTCCTTCTTACGTTCTTTTCTTCTTCCCGTTTCCCCTTTTTCCTTTTTTCCCTTTTTCGCAAAAATATTGTTTATCACGTAAGTAATATATATTCTGAATATGAGCCAAATAGGACCATAAATGCAATTTTTCCAAATATCTCAACCCCAGCGCCATCTAGCGGGTCCATTTTTGCAGAAATATTTCTTTCCATGTAATTAACACATATTCTGAATATGAGCCAAATAGGACCATAAATGCAATTTTTCCAAATATCTCAACCCCAGCGCCATCTAGCGGGTCCATTTTTGCAGAAATATTTCTTTCCATGTAATTAACACATATTCTGAGTATGAGCCAAATCGGATCATAAATACAATTTTTCGAAATAATTTTCGACCTCAGCGCCACCTAGCGGGTCCAAACTAATTCAGAAACCTTTGCGAGCGTGCGCACAACTCACCAAAGTTTCATCGCAATAGAATGAATGGTATAGGAACGCATAAGGAAAAACAAACAGTAATTTTTATTTATGTATATATATAAGATTAAACAAAAACAAATAAAATCAAAGACTTTTTTTGTATTAATACTTATAAACCTGTCACATTTTAAAACAACTTTAGAAAAGAGAAATCTCTTTTCAATTCGATCCCTCTGTATTATTTTTATGTAAGTTCAATTTAATTTACACATTTCCAAATCTTTTTTTTAATTTTCTACTATTAACTAGCTACTAGAAGATGGAAAATTTACAAAACGAAAAATTAGTCATATTTTTGAAAAAAAATTATTATTTGTTTAACAAAAACCAAATAGGCTGTTGACATTCCAATATTAAAAGAATTTTCATGCGAAATTAATTATACAAACTTAAAGATTAATTTTGAATTTAAGGTATATTCATGAAGGATTTTTACATACCAAGTGATAGGTGCTCAGTATGACCCTCTTGGTATGCACGGCATACTTTCTCACGTTAGTCGAATTTGTCCCACACCTTAACAAGTATTTTTCTCTTCACGGCTGTTATTAGGCGGTACTGCAGTTTGACCACTGTAGCGGGAAGGGGAGGTACATTATCGGAATCTTTTAAAAAACCCCACAAGTAAAAACCGCATATAGTGAGGTCTAGCGTGGAGACCAGTGATATAAAGCTGAATCGTTAGGTCCCATACGGCCGATCCATCGTTGAGAAATCCTATCGATCGAGAAAATTCTCGATCGTAAGACTTCAATTAGGTGGTGCTCCGTCCTGCTGGAAAATGAAACTCAAGAGCTCCCGCTTTCTAACAGTACTTTGTTCGATCAAAATGGATTAAAAACTTAATAATTATGAAATCTTAAAATCGGATGATTTTTTTTTAGGGACACGTAGAATACTCAGAAATACTATCATTTCAAAGAGTCTTAGCAGAGTAGCAGTCTCTATTATTTTCCAAATTCTTAAAAACCTCGACTTTAAATTCTGAGCCACTTTAAGGGTTAGTAATTTATTAGTCATTCATTATACGTAAGCTTATAGCCGATTTCAAAAAGTCAAAATTTAGGAAAGAATTAAAAAGTTTTGTTTGTTAAAGGACGATAGTTTTTAAACATTATTTTATTTATAATTTTTCATTTTTGTTTTTATTTAAAACAAAAATATGCCAAAAAAGAACGCTGCGAATGTAAAAAGCAGTAAACAAGAAATTCAAATGTAAGAAAGCTTTATCTTGATAAATTTAAAGTGTGAGATAAAAGACTGTGAGCTAAGGATCTCTGGAATGCGGAAATTTGTATTTATTACCTTGAGTTTTTATATACCAGAATACTATAAATATTCAATACTTAATAACGATAAAAAAGAAAAATACTTAAAAGTATTCTATGGTAACCCACTTTTTTTAGTTTTGTTAAAAAAGGTTTCCACATAAATGGTAACGTGCCGATTTCCGTGGTGGTGTGGTAGTTTCTTGGCCTTTCACCAGGGACATGGTCACGGATGGAATTTACTTCCTTATCATCCATAGGATTTTACATACGCTACAAAATTCCATTTCTATTCTCTCACAGAACAAAATTCTATTCTCTACAGATCTCAAAATTTTCTACTGGGAATTAATATATTAACCAAAAAAAATTATACGAAAAATCTTACAATGAGACCAACAAAAGAACTTTCTCTAAGAAAAAAAAATAATCGTCGAAATTATGTTTAATTGATTTGGTATTACATTTAATTTAAGCATACGAAAAAATTAAAATTACATATTTGTCGAATTATGAAGATCCTTTTCCGAAATTAATTAGAAAATAATTTTTTCTGAATTTAAATTATATTCCTACAATATTGTGGAACGCTGTAATCATAGAAAAGATATGTTATTTCCATATTGGCTATCCGACCATCTTTTACCAAAGTTGGTACTAGTTGTAATTGATAGGAATAAACTTTTACCTTACAGGGAAAAAGAAAAACAATAACAGCTTGTTTTTATAATTTAAGAAGATAAACTTTCTATTTCTTTTGCATTATTTGAATTTTTGTATCATCTTGAAAATTTCCTTTTTATGTAAATATCAACATAACATCACACTGTATATCTGTGTACTATACGGTTACTACAAACAGAAATTTATAACTGTAATAAAATTAACTACGCCTGAAATAGATGTAATAAAAATAATAGTACGATAACATGAAAATGTAAATTAATATTATAATAGGTACTTTAAATTATATCTTTTTCTTCCTAATACTATCATATAAATATGCAATAATAAAGAATTTATATTTTATTAACAGCTTAAACATTAACATCCCTTTATTAAAGGTCAAAAGGTTATTTGTACTTTATTTAAATATTATAATGCGAATAGTAACATCTGAAGTTCAAGGATAATTTTATTGTAAAACAATTACAATTAATTAATAAATTAAAATAATCGATTTTTTTTAAGTACGTATAATACCTCACTGTTTATTTATTTTTTTATAATTGGTCACCGATTAACCTTTACTTCGTAGTGATAATCTAGTTTAAATGTAAACAAATGTATAAGTATTCATTTAAGTCTTTTTGAAAAAAATCCAATTATTATTTTAATTTTCCTTGCTAATCGATTATTTTATCTCTTTCTTGTCCTTGAAAATATCATATTTTCAATATCATAAATTAGTATTTCTTACACTAATTTAAATACAAGATTCCTGTATATTTTAGATAAATAATTTTTAATTAAATCATTATATAATCGTATACATGTTGTATTCTGTACTTTAATTGATGGGTGAACTATCTATATCTACATACGGGAGTTAAGTAAAGAGATGTATTCTGTACAAATAAGATCATTTCAAAATACGAAGTTGACATCCCTGTAGCCAATAGGGAACTATTTTTAATATCATCGATCATTCAGTAATGGAAAATTCTATTGAAAAGTGTACTGTTGAAGATCAGGGATAAGATATCTTATTAAAAAAACTGTATAAAAATTTGAAATTTACTCTCGGAAGCTCATAGAATAAGGTAAAATTTGTACGGATCGAGAAAATTTTTATAACTGGGTTTAAACGTTTGAAAATAATTAAGTAAATATCACTCATAACCAAAAAAGAATAAAACTGGTTGAGAACTTAATTCCAGCTTTGGAATTTCAAATTAATAAATTCATTCAAGAAGCAGCATTCAACAAGGAATCGCATTGTAATAAATTTATCGTATGATAAACTTGAGATTGGAGAATTGTATTAAGAAGAACTGTTAAAAGAAAGCTCACTTGATTTAATTATTTTTAAGAAATTTAGCTATTGTAATGCTTAGTAAGACGGATTCCGTGTTATTTTACCGACAATCATAAAAAAATAAATTTTCATTTGTGTAAGGAATTTAAACGTTGCTGTTAGCTTAAATATAAATTTTTGAAAACAATACTGATTTATATAAGACCTAAATTCATCAAAACATCAAATGGATTTGGCATGCCAAATCTCTAGTCAGGTAAAAATTCATCATCTAATCGTAAGGCAATAAAGTGATAATAATGATTTTTTTAACGTTAAATGTAAGGTATCTTATAGAAACTGTTATGGATTTTACGTACTTGTGTAGCAACATTACAACTAATGGCCGTAGCAGGAAGGATATAATAAGAAGATTATAGCAAGCAAAGGCAGCTTTCAATGAAAGTGAAATTGTTCACATCAAATAATATTAACCTGAAATTAAAGAAACAGTTGCTAAAAACTTACGTGTGAAGCGTACAATTATACTAAAGTGAGTTTTGAACACTTGGGAAGACTCGCTCAAGGCTGTAAAAATTGGAATATTACAATATTTGATGGATCACATGAAGAAGAGAAGAAATAAATGAATTGGACATGTATATAGACACGACTGTTTGTTACTAAATATCATAGAAGGTTCTGTGGAGGGTAATAATTGTAGAGGTCAAATGATCCAAGATTTTGGTTTTCAGTCGTATAAACAACTTAAAAGACTAGTAAGAGATCGAAAACTTTAGAAGATTGTTGCAAACCAAGCTGCGGGTTGCTAACCAAACAAGTAGCATGATTTTTTAGGATTTTAAAAGCTCGATTCTCTGTGATTTTTTTTTCTTAGAAGAACAGTGAATAATTCATATCCAGTTCTGCAGAGATGTGCTTGAAAAATAAACTGAAGCCTACCGATACCGAAAGAAAAAATTGTTTACACAGATATAAAGTGCATTTCTTCTTTAGTGTCTGTCAGAGCACTGCACGATCGACTCTTAAAGCGATTGAAATACTAGGAGATTTTGTTGTATTCTGTTTATATTCCAGATCTTATTCAGATTTAAAGGGAGAACTTATGCTTGAGACCTTTTTGAAAATAGGTTCAACAAAAATACAGGACCATCTCAGACGATGCCACCTGCCTCCGGCGTAATGGCCGAACCTCCTCCCCTGGATCTCCTCGTTCGGAAGAGGGACAAGGGGTGGGTAAGATGAATACGGAGGCATCGTTTATCTGCAGGTGTCACGATACTTTGGATCAGTCGACAAAAGGCTGATGGACCTTCAAACTGATCCCGAACTTCTATAGATGAGTGTGCCGAGGACACGGGGAACTAGGGTACGAGTTGACCCAGTTCCTTACCGATCACGGGTGTTTTAAGAAGTACTTGTATGAGCGAACGCTGAGACACTCCGCGAATTGCGATTACTGCGGGGAGGAGGATACCGCAAAACACATAGTGTTCGTGTGTGGTAAATTCCTGCAGTAGGGAAGCGTGCAGGAGAAAATTTGCCGTCGAGACTATGCTGTAAACCGAACGATCGTGACACGCGGTGTCCACGAATTTTTTTTTCTGGTGAGTCGGAGGAACCCCATTTACGGGCTCGCTAGCAGGTTCCGCTAGATATTATTAAAGAGCGTGTGCACGACGATGTTGGTTAAATCATCCGAACCAAGTTGATAGAAGATGTCCAGGGGTGATTAAGTGAATAACTCCTCTTGAGTCTTCCTTGGGGCAGAGGTAAAAATAATCCGTAGGATCTCGGTAAGTTTGAGGGTGCGGCCAGAAATGGAGGTACGGATAGAGACTAGACACATGGGGTACTGTGATAATACCATAAGATGAGCCCAGCATCTCATGCTGAAGAGGGGAAAGGGTTTTAGTGGGTAGGTCCACAAGGGAGAGTCTCACAGTCCTACACTACTATGGGGTACGAGAAAAAAAAAGTTCAACAAAGAAGATTGTGTAAAATAAAGTTCCACTTACCAACAATTTTAAAAGTATATATCCAAGTACTTTTGGAGCCGTTACTCCATCATCAGGGATTTCTCAAAAGATGTTAATTCAAATTCAGATGCATAATTGTATTTAAATTAAAATTGTTACGTTCATAATAGTCGGTCGTCAAGAAATAAAATTAAATTGTACGTCAATAAGACCGTAACGTCATGTTCGTAAGATGTTTGCGATTATTATAATAGTGGCAAACATAAAAATATAATCTTTTAATATATATCAATATAATCTATATGTAATAGATAATAGTCGCATACATCTTACGAATATGACGTTACGGTCTTATTGACGTACAATTTAATTTTATTACTTGACGACCGACTATTATGAACGTAACAATTTTAAATACAATTATACATTTGAATTAACTAATCTTTTGGGAAATCCCTGATGATGGAGTAACGGTTCCGAAAGTACTCGGATATATACTTTTAAAATTGTTGGTAAGTGGAACTTTATTTTATACAATTGTAGTAATATCAACGGTGCCAAATGCTTAGTAAATTAAAAGTAAAAAGATGCTTAAAAAGTTGAGTTATACATTTTTTAATTTTTTTTCTTTATTATATCAACCAATTAAATTAAGATATTTCATCATATTTCTAAAGGAGAAGGGAGTAGTTATAAAGAGTGGAACAACAGTTTTTAATTGTTATCCAGGGTAAGGGGTAAATTTAAAAAAAAAAAAAAATACCAACTAGCAACTTTTTATTCAATCTAAAAAAATTTAATTATTATTTAAGCGCTACACTATTTTATAAAGCCCTATTTTATATACTATATCGTATTTTTTTTGGATAAGGTTGACGTATTTATTGGTCCCCTAAAATAAATCTTTACAAGGTTATTATTTTTTTCTTCAGCAATTTTTTCCTTAAAAAAATGATAAATGAAAGAAATTTTTTTCTGTTAGAATCTAGTTGTTACATCTAGGTCATTAAGGACAGGTCATTTAGAAATGCAATTCGTTTAAAGCAATAGAATAAATCAGATGCTTTCAGGGTTAATCACATTTTAGCTACTTTATTTCACGAACTAGAATTTTTTATCTTATGATTATTATATATAAATATTTTGCAACGTAATTAGAAATATAATCAACATTAATAATTCATTATTTAAAGATTTTTAGTTTATAACATATTTTACGCTATAAAACTTGTTCATTTTGACTCTTTTACTCGACTGTGTTATGACTCGTGAATGCCAATTTACTCTATCAAATATAAATCATATTACAGTTTTATAATAAAAATATCAATTGAAATCCCAGAATTGAATAGTTTTATATATATAAAATTACAGTTTGAAATTTAGCTTTTAAATTAAAGTTTTGTTTTTTTAGAAATTGGATTCTTAAAAAGTTTATTTTTTAAAAAATAATTTGTCGAGTAATTCTAATTATTAACAAAGTAAAAGATTTTCATAAATCATATTTGTGTTAATCCACGAAAAACATGTTTATGCGTTACGACGTTGTAAATTTAATTCTAATTTTAATTTAATAAAAAAGAATGGAAATATATATTCTTTTTAATAAAATTAGTCATTTTCATAAATTTTAGCTGCTAGTAATGTCCTAAATAAATATTAATTAAAGACTTGTATTATTTTAATTGGTAAAAAATGAAGCTGCTTAGGGAAATATAAAGTGACTATGAAAGTGAAAGACTGTATATTATTTAAAATTATTCTGTTAACATATAATTATTTCATGTAACAGCACAGTAACTTTCTTAAATAATTTTTTATTTAAATGTATATGAAACGCTCCAATAAAATTACTTGCACTTTTCCGCCAGCTTTCTTATAACGAGGAAAGAATTGTTTTATTAAAATATGGTGACTATTTTGTTGTAATTTTCTTAAGTGGTCTGGTTAAAAACACTTGATAAACAACGTAAAGTTAATTAGAGGATATAATTTAAGGTAATAATTAAAAAAAGTTTTTTTAATCCTTTTAAAAAACTTTTCCTACTCTCTTTATTTAAGAAGTCATACATTTTTTGTTTAATTTATTTTATTTGGAGATTTTCAATTGCTTAATATCTTCTTCAATGGTATATATATATATAAGGATTTAAAACAGATTATTAAAAAAATTCCTTTCGGCATGCCTGAGGCGGAGGTAGATTTCACCGTGGCAAAGTAGGGGTAGGCGAACTCGGATTGTACGAGCTCAAACATTACTTTCCATGTTTTAAGGACCCTACGTTTTCTCATTACACTACAAGCTATTGCTAAATTTATCCAGACTTCCAAATGATTTTTCCTGAACTGCTTGACAACACACCTATTTGAGGAGATTATAGGTTTGTCTCTTTGTATAGATAAAAAAAATACAATGTTTTCAGAAAGTTTTGTTTAAAAACATGTGTAAATGTAACAACAGTGATGTTGAGAAGATGATTTAAAAGTACAATAGGTCTACATTTTACCACATAAAATATAGTCACTTGCAAAAATTAAAATATACACAGTACTACGTCACGGCAGTTTAAATGCGTTCCCTTCAAATTCACTCAATACGACAATGGTTTCATATGTAAACAAATTTCACATGTTTAGCTAATGGGAAGCCTCTTCTGTTTACAATTCCAACAATATTTTGGTCATCCCTTGCCATAAGGGTTGGTCATATCAAAAATCGTTTAGACAAAATATTTAGGTAATATTTAGAGGACTAACGACCACTTTAAACGGATTCGATCCTGTGCCTATTAAGGGAGCTATGATTTTTTTTCCTTCAAACCCCGTTTTTTCCACCCCTTGGTCCTTATCCAAAGAATAGTAGGAACTTTAAACGAATTCGATATTTTACGTAATAAGAAAGTTATAGCGATATTTTGTTTTTACTGTTTTTTTGTTTTTTTTTTTTTGTTTTGATCATCCCTTGTTGTAAGGGTTGGTCATATCAAAAATTGTTTTAGATCATATTTTATGGCAATGTTTACATGACTAAATTCCACGTTAAACTGATTCGATACTGTGCCTATTAAGGGAGATATGATGTTTTATGTCTTCGAAACCCCATTTTTTCCATTCCCTGAGCCAGTGGTTGTCGATATAAAAAAAAATTAGATAAATTTTAGGCCCTTATCAAAACGAATTCGATATTTTACTTAATAAGAAAGCTATAGCGATATTTTGTTTTTTTTTCGAAAAAACCTTCCCATTTCCACCCCCATGTTCCAATTTTGCCAATTAACAAACTCGATTGAGATTTTTGTCGTTGTATTTTATGTATCAATTTGAAAGTGATTGGTGCAAAATTACGGCAGTTGTCGTGTCCACAAGAAAGCAAAATATATAGCTATATATATATAAATGTATATACAAACGTTTGGACTGACGGTGGTTTTGGGGTCTGGGGTATGTGAAACGCGAAGAAATGTCGAAATTTTCCGGAAGTCGAATCATGGTACCCGTTACAATAGGCAGCTTTCTGATGAAATATACCTAAAATGTTACTGATTAGAAAGTCATGGAGAATATTTTTCAGTTCTTCATATAATGAAGTAATTTGTGCAAATCCTGCAGTTACGTGAAAGTTTATAGATTGATCAAATGAAACGATTTATAAGATTTAATCGTTTATAATGCACAATAAACTAGTACAACCAGTCAAACATTCCGGACGAATAAGTCACCTCAACATGTATTTGTCTCTTAAGCTTTGAATGCATTTTCATAAGCACATTACCAGAGAAACGATCAAGTCACGTGCATGATGTACTTACTTCTTATATTAGATCCCAAGTTGATGTTTAATGAACTCATTGCTAGTATTATATTTCAATTTAGAAGAAAGTTTGGAATAATTTTTTGAATCATTAAGAGTATCGAGGATATTACATAAATATAATGTTATAAAAGCTCTCATAAATTTGAGATACTGCTTGGATAACTGGAATAATGGAAAAGTAATTATTTAGTGGAATCTGTTCAAAGGAAATTTACCATCCGTAAAAAATGGAGAAAAATATATATTCCGATCAATTATCGACAGGTTGGCAATAAATTAAAACAAAAAACATATTAAAGTTGCATAAATGCTGTTGAGAACATTTTATAACTATTTCAATTATTGAATAACTTTGTTGAGGGTGATGTTTCTGTAGTCGGTCTGAGGAAACCAACCAACCTTTTTTTGTAGCATCGAAATAAGTTTTGTTTACTTCCCTTGACTCAGTATTTATTACCATTATTGATCAGGTAGAAGTTTAATATTGAAAGTTTTGAAAATTTAATGAACTGTAACAAAATTGTTATTTGTATTAACTGCATTACTACTACTAAACCCACCGGGTTGGTCTAGTGGTGAACACGTCTTCCCAAATCAGCTGATTTGGAGGTCGAGAGATCCAGCGTTCAAGCCCTATTAAAGTCAGTTATTTTTACGCAGATTTGAATACTTGATCGTGGATACCGGTGTTCTTTGGTGGTTGGGTTTCAATTAACCACACATCTCAGGAATGGTCGAACTGAGACTGTACAAGACTACACTCATACATATCATCCTCATTCATCCTCTGAAGTATTATCTGAAAGGTAATTACCGGAGGCTAAACAGAAAAAAGAAAAGAGGACTACTACTACTACTACCACGTATACCGATCTCCGTAACCTTTTCTTTTCATCCAGAAAGTTTTGGGTTCGAATCCAAGTCAGGCTTGATATTTTCCATCCGCTATAAAAAATTTATCTATCATAAAGTAATTGTAATTGTACATAAGCCTGTTAGTTGTTTTGATAATAAATAAATAAATAGTTTGTTTATAATAATTTTATCAACATAACAATTCTACTCATGACGAAAACGTTTTAGGTAATAAAAGATTTTACGTTCTTGGAGATGGAATTTGTTTCTGAAAGAGCTAGGATGCTTTAAAAGACTGTTGGTAAGTGCGTTTTATATTTTAATTATTTATTTTACAATCATACCAACGGACCATGTTTGATAAAATTATTATAAATCATACCGTTCCCTTCCCATTTTACCATAACGCTGGAGACATTCATTATGACAGGACGTTAAGTCGACGCAATTTTAACACGTGACGACCACCTTTATATATTTTACACACTTTACATAACAATTCTACTCACGACGTCAATGTTTTAGTTAATAAAATATTTTACATTCCTGCAGATGGAATTTGTTTCCAAAAACGCTAGGACGCATTGAACGATTGTCGGGTAAGTGGGTTTTATATTTTAATTATTTATTAAATAGTTTGTTTATTCTTAAATTGCATGGAAAAGCAAAGTGAAACCAGCTGGTTGGTATACTAAAATTGTCCGTATGAATAGGATGATACTACACTTACCATCAAGAGAATATGCAGCCCTTCAAAACTATGACGCTTGCTTCTTATATGCAATAAACACTTTTAAGTGTTTTAGTTCAACCTATCTTAGAAATTTATTTTATAGTTAGTTCTTAAATTTTATTATTCGATGTGTCTGGTGTTAGATTATTACAGATCGTGTCTGACTGTTTTATAATTTTCTTTTTTCTGTTTAACCTCCGGAACCACCGTAAGGTATTACTTCAGAGAATGATACTCGTATATATGAATGTAAATGAAGAGTAGTGTTGATCTCAGGTCGATCATTCCTGAGATGTATGGTTAAGTGAAACCCAACCAACAAAGAACACCGTTATCCACGATCTAGTATTCAAACCCGTATAAAAGTAACTGCCTTTACTAGGATTTGAACCTTAGAACTCTCGACTTAGAAATCAATTTATATGCGATGACGAGTTCACCACTAGAAGAACCCGGTGGGTTATTTTATAATCACTAGTACAACATTTTTTTTAATCTCTTGGTTAGTTTCCTGGTATGTAATAAAATACAAATCTTCTTGCAAATAATGTACCCGTAGGCCACTAAATAATTTTGTCTGACATATATTTTAATAATATTCCATAATCTCTAATTTATTTATTTATTTCATAATATTTATTGTCATTTTCAAAATCACTACTTATTTTAATTGTATTAGATGTAATATGATTTTTTTTTTTTTCATTGCTGGAACTTTATTACTACGTTGTTTTGAACTTGTTCTATACAAAACATAAAAAAAGGCATGTCGGTAGAATTTGTATATCAATTGTTTATACCAAAACTTTTAGTTATTGTAATAATTTTGATAGTCTATTGTATATTAGAACTAATAAGGCATAAATATAATTGTATTCATATATTAAAGCGACTGAATCACTCTTTAAGAGGCTATTTATCTTTATCTAACAGTCCATAACAGAACAGAATCAGCACCCCCATCTAGGTAAGACATATGGACCTCTCATATTGTACTATGTCTACATATAAATATCACAGTTTTTTTTGTTTACGTGTTATTTTATAACATAGAATGCTACATTTAATTATATAATGACATCTCTCCTTCCACAAGATAATTTAATTTTGTTCTTTTGTTGAACCCTCTGCCAGACTCGTATTTGAGGACGTGACCGTATTACAGAATTATTCTTTTATATTTTAATTTGAGGAACGAGTATTATTTATTTAATTTTTTTTATTTTGTTTACGTTATTTCAGTTATGAGATATTTCTGATTATTAATGTACGTTTAAAAAATTAATTAAAAGTTAAATTTCAAATCCTAAACGATTTTTCGTGGAACCTTATTTAGGAAACAGCAATAACAAAATAGAAATCCATACAATATCTGATAAATAAAGTACTTAGTAAAATATAAAATGTCTGTATTATTCCTACCCAGAATTTTCCTAATTACTGCAAGCAATTGGCTGTTTAGTATATTTTGAAATTATTTTTTTAAGAAAATAATTATAGTTCTCATAAATTTCATTTGTGTTAAAATATTAATTTAAATACTCACCAGAAAGCGTTATTATTTAATTATTATATGAATGAGTATAAATATATTTTATTTATTAACATACACACACACACACACACACACACACACACACACACACACATATATATATATATATATATATAGATATATGTAATCTAAATGAATTTTAACTTTTCATTTGCATGAATAATACCCATAATAAAGATAAATAAGTAAATAAAAAATGTATACATTCATCCGAATATTGGCTTCGCACAATCTGTTATTGCCCTAGTTATTGCGAGGTCGTTTTGCAGTTGTGGTTTAATGGAAGGAAGGTAGGTGAACCTACCCAAGCAAACACCGCTTTGGCCACTTCTTAGTTTAAAGCGGCAGCGGACACCCAACTAGCTCTCTCCGCTCAGCCGTTCAATACTGACCTCTTAGTCACGCGAGAGTCACGTGTCCGGCCTGAATACTCACCGGAAACACCCCTTGTAATGAAGGATTATAGGGTAATGGGGGAACAGTTGAAGAAAACGAACTTGTATTTTTGTTCAACTGTTATGAGAAAATGATAAATGTAGTTTTGTTTGATTAGGTGTTAAAAATTTAGATCGGTGTAAAGAAAATAAGGTATTTTTGTAACTGTCTTTTCATTTGTAGGTAATATTTACAATTATTGTGTAAAATAACGACACATTGATTAAATAGAGTAGAATTTGAAAAAGTAAACTAAAATATTTTGCTATTAATTTTATCTCCCCTTTAAGCAAAACACATTGTACAATGTAACTGACTTCCTGGTTTCATACATGTGTTTTCTCATGTACTCTAATAGTTAAAAATTAAACAACATACTTAAAAAACAATGGAAATCTATTCTTTAAAAAAGTTTTCAGAGGTAAAATTAGCAGTGTCTTCTTGGCTGAATAAAGGCTACTAATTAAAAGTGAAAGATCAATCGGGAGAAAATTCGTTATTAATTTGAGTGACTGATTTATATTATTATTTAATAATTTTAAAGTGTTATCATATTTTATCACGTTGTTTAATTTATTTTAATGCGCTGTAAGTAAAAGGTGGAAAAACCAAGTTTTTCAGTACCGACGATAAACCTCACACATATCAATAATTTTTCTACCGACTGAGTAACTGTGTTAATAAATTGATTAAACTGGTGAGATCCTATGAAGTAGACTGTATGAGATAAATATCACCGTTTGACACGAAAATTTCATTCAATATATAGCGATTTTTTCTGACTAATTTATACTATTTTAACCTCTTTGATCAAAGTTCAAAGTTAAAAGTTCCTCATTAATAGAGTCATTCAAATCCAATGGTATATTTTTAATCGGTTTTGAATCTGGATTTCTTATTATTGTAAATCAACAATTATGATAATTTAGCCGATCCAATAAAAAAATCTGTCAGGGGTTGAATGATTTTTCACAATTTTCAATATTTCATTCTTCTAGATTATCAAATTAACTTTTTTTTATACTTCCTTGTACGAAGTAAAGGAAATATTGTGATCGCGAAAAATTTCGGTTTTCAGATTTCAACGGAAATATCCATTTCGACCATCCCTGAATCCATTTTGACTAGTTTCGGCGTGACGTCTGTACGTATGTATGTATCTGGCATAACTCAACTACCTCTGTGTCCTCGCTTCAGTTCCGCCAGTCAACCTCCAAATGGGAGAAAGGCTGGATATGGCTCGAGCAAGAGAGACGCTAGAGAACGTATGGTGACCGATTGGAAAAGCAGGTGGCGTGCAAGAGGTGTGGTACAATGGATCAAGCGAATTATACATGACCTAGAACGGCAGAAAGTTTGGTGAAGTAAACTTCTACATAGTGCAGATATTAACGGGGCATGGTAATTTTCAAGATTACCTGCACAAAATAGGCAGACGTATGTCACCGTCATGTTTGTTTTGCGAACTCTGTTGAACATAGAGTCTTTAAATGCCGAAAATAGGACATACAACGGAATAGGGCGGGTATCGCACAGTGCACATCAGATACCCTTGTGACCTACATGTTACAAAGCGAAGAACATTGGAGAAGAGTCAACACATACGTCACGGAGGTAATCAGGAGTAAAGATCAAGAGGAGCGGGGCCGGGGCTATTAGGATTGGAACGGGAGGACAGCCCCAGAGGTGAGGGCTGGCATGCCCAGGTGTGCCAGTGCCTATGATCCTCTGGGGACACAGTAAAAGAGAAAAGATCCGGCGCTGTGTTTTGGGCAGATATGTCCGGACACGACGTCAAGAAAGGGCACAATAAAGACCTAACATGCCGGATATACAGTCAGTTGGTGGTAAGGCTTGTTAGAGTAACCAGACACTCCTTCAGGTGGTTATACCCATCAGTCCGGACCGACCTAGAAGAGTAGAGGAAAAAAACTCAAAAACTATTGGCCGTAAAATGTGGAAATTTTGGATTTAGTACTGTTGTAACATCTAGTTGTGCACCCCGCCTTTTGATTGCAATCGACTGAACCAAAAGTATCCAAAAAAGTGTCCATAAAATACCAAATATCTAAAACTTCTATTAATCAGCAACTCACGAAGATACGAATAATACTGATCTAGTAATACGAGTAATAAGTGACTTTTATTCTATCCTAACATTTCATGTAAGAATATTGAATTAATAATTGTATAAATATTTGATGTTAATAAAAACTAATATTAAACAATTTTATAACTGTCCTTTTTATTAAAGAATTGGATGTTTGTATCTCGCTTTCAAATGAAATAAGTTTAAATGAAGTACAGCAAAAACTGTGAATATGTAATTTAATAAGCGTACAAGGAAATCATTTGGTGTCCAAATCAGATGTTTTTTGATAGATTTTCTAAAAGGGTTAGATAGTAATATTCCGAAATCTTCGAGCGATCAGAATTTTTTCGAAAACATTTTTTTTTTATTTTTACATGATTTTTTATAGTTATATTTGATAAATTTTGTAGGAATTTCACAATGAAATGCTCTTCTTTAAACGTTGCACTACTACAGGGAATGAGATATTAGATATTTTTAGCGAGTGAAAAATGTTGTGAGGATGACATTCAAATCCGGAACCGTTATTATAATAAAAGAAGAGACGCTACTATCCGCATAAAGATTGGTATTCTTAAAAAAAAAAAATGCTGATTACTAAAGTCTCTACAGTTCTAATATCATTCCAAAAATATCCCTTAAACATTTCTGAATCAAATTTCTAAAACTGTTGCAATCTATATATAAGAAAAATCGTAATCCGTTTTTGGTATCTCTTGTTTTAAAACAATTCCCGCCTAATTGGTCCTATTAACACAAAGCCTTAACTGATTTTTTGACGTACTTCGAAATACAACTTCAATTACAAAGATTCTACTGTACTTCTTACAAATACTACTCCGGAATGATAACTCAAATCCATTATATCTCGCCAGTAACACAGAAATAACACAATAAACCTAACATACCATAACACAATAAATTACTTATCTATGACTTGACAGCAGTAGACTTATTTTTACCTGAAAGTTGTCCTACTCTACACTTGATGTCTTCTTTATTTCTATCATCTTTTTTAATTTTACTTCTTAAATAACAGTTTTTCCCCTTTTTAATATTTAATTCCTTATAGTCTTTCTTCTCGTCGCATTTTAACTTAGTTTGATTCTTATTTATTTTCAAACGGAATGTCTTTCCTAGCAACAGATCTATATCGTTTACGTCTTCATTTTTATTCCTGCAAAAAAATCTCATTAGAGAAACTTAATTTCTTTATCTTCTTTCTTTGAATAGTCACTCAACTTTCAAATTAGTCCTTTAATTCTTATATTGCTTCTTCTGTTTACAAGTAGAAACGCAACGTGGATTATTATCTCATTTCTTAGTGAATCATTGTTTGCCTTTTTTCGACTTCTGTTTTTTTAATTCTTTTACTGATTGTAAATAACCTTTCTTTTCCTTATTAAACTTCTATTTTTCTAAGTTTAATATTATTCTATTAAATCCTAACTATTTAATTAATTCTTCAATTGAATAATCTCCAACGTATGATTCAGCTCCGGATTTCACATGATGATTTTTTTTTGGGTCAGTGAATCGATAATATTTTAATAACTAAATTGAATTAAATTTTATCGTGAGAATTTGTAAAAAATGGTTGGGTTCCTTTCACTTCAAAAATATTTTTTCTGATAGAAGAATATTTTATCAATGGTCTACCATTGAAAATTAAAGTAAATTATTCTGGTTTTTAATTTTTTATTAACATTTCCTTTTCTATTTCTTTAAATTGTTCTTTCTTTGTTTTTTTTCAGTTTATTTATATTTTTTATTATTATTCATTTATTTTTAATATTTATTTGTAACTGGAATTTTAGCTTCTAATGAGAATAAATTAATTAATTTATCATTTTTTCAAGTTTAAAAAAAAATAATTTTCAGGAGATTATCGGGCAGAAAGTATTTAATGATTTCGTTCCCCTTCAATTCTGAATGTAAATTTGCTTGTAAAAAAAATCTTTTAATTTTTTCTGAATTTAATGTTTATTTATTTACAATTCTTTTTAAAATCTTTTATTGTTAATTTTTTTTAAATTAATTGAACTGAATTGACAATTAGAAGGTAGATCTGAATTTACCCTAAAAACTCTAACTTTGTAACTAAAATTTTTTAATTTATATTTTTCTTTGAAATTTAAATAAACATTTTAAAATATATTAATAAATATTTTTCTAAAGATTAATAAATATAAAACATTAAAAAAATAAAAATCTATTAAATTGTATAAGGAAATACAAACATAGTGTTGTGTAAACGTTACTTTATAATCCTTTTTACTGAGCATTATAAAAATTTATGAATGCTTAAATTTGTTTATTTTATAACAATATGATAAAAGGTTTCGTATAAAGGCGTTTTATGATGAAAAATTACAAAAAAAACTGATCGCTTAGATCTAAAACTGACCAATAATATGATATAGGATGAAGTCTAAACTACTTACAAGGAAGTAAAGCAATATATAACACTTACTGTACGACTTTTATAAAGGTGATGAATTTATTAAACTTGGATGATCAAAGAGTTAAATGTAGTATTTATTAGCTTTTAACAATGCGAACTGATAATGCGATTCATATTCCCGTGTCATGCAAAATAAATTGCTTTATGAGCTTATAGTTAGAATAGATTTAGTGTTTACTCATTCTTTACTTTGCATATTATTTTATGTCGGCAAAATTAAAAAAAAAAAATTAATAAAACAAATTGCCCATATTTTTGCTGCTCATAATAACTTTATTTCATTGTAATTATTACATGTAAAAATTATAATAATTCTTTGAAAATATTTTACTTTTATGATTTTTTTAGTTGAGATTTTAATGATGTATTTAAATCACCACCTAACTAAACCAATACCAAAATATTAATTATTTATTTTCTAAATAAATCCACAATTTTTTTATTTTATATAACTGGCGGTAGTCCTCTTTGTAACTGATAAATTATTTATATTAAAAAAATATATATTTTTAATACAAATGGAAATTTAATACAAATATTTAAGGAAATATTATTCACTTACTAGTAGGACATCTTTGTGACCATATTTCTTAGGAAATTTATAAATTAAATCGATGCGTTTTAATTTTAAGACGAGAAAAAAGCCAGGCCTACGGCCCACCGCGAAAATATTACATGGTTTATGTTTTATTTCATGTCATTTTGTTAAATATTTTTGTCAATTGTAACTAAATAACGTTCATGAATTTAGCGTACTAACAAAAAAATGTTTCACACCGATAGCGTCAAAATAATGAACATTTTTAGTTGTTTCTTGAGTTCTGATTTTTTTTAACACAGCTCTAACACCAGTGTTTTCCATTTTTATCACAAAAATTTTAGATAAATGGTTTGTGCGCTGCGCTCAGCCGTCCGGCGAACCACCATTGGTCCGCTCTGCGCCAATAGCAGCAAAAATAAAAATGTAATCATCAACAACAAACAAACTACGCACAAAACCACAGAGTGAAATAAAATTGTAAGCACATATAACAAACAAAAATTAACCACGAACCAACCTTTTTTTATGGAAAGTGATATCAAAATTTTCCATTTCACTCAAAAAAATTTGTTATCTTTCATATAAGGGCTTTAATTACTTTTATACAGTTCTTTAAAGTATTTCATTTTTCTTCTTGTTTGTTTATATACACAAAATCTTTATTCTCCTCTTTACTGCTATAATTTTCTTTTCTATTCTTAATGTGTAGGTGCAATCTGTTCAGCTTGTGAACAATAAGAAAACTTCACCCACGGCCTAATGAGGTTGAAGTATATGACATGTAAATGAGGTGATATCTTACACAGACTAGGCCAAACATTCTTGAGATATGTGGTCAATTGCTACCACCGGTTTCCACTACCTAGTATTCAAATCCTTATAAAAATAGCTTATCTTTGACTAAAATTGAACCTCAGAAACTTCGACTTTGAAAATCAGCTGTTAAATAGCCGAATTAAGACAACGGTTTTATTACTTGATCAGGCGGATACAGCTATAATAGCATAAAATTTTTATCTAATTTCAGAAACAAAGAGGTGGTTTTCAACTCGACCATATTTTTATATTTTGAGATATATTTAAGCTTATTTTTTCAAAATGTACACATTTTGATGATTCTGTTCTTATTTTGAAAATGTGATCCCTTATTAAAAAATTCCAGATTACTTAAGTAAATTTTTTTACTGCCAAATGATATACATTATGACATCACTGTATTATGGAAAATCTAAAATGTAGGTTTTATTAACAAAAAAATGAATTATTTCTTAAATAACTTACAGAAAGTTAAAGATTTTTCATATTTTCAAAAAGATAAAAAAAAATATATTTTTAAATTTATCTATCTTACATGTGTAAGTGATTCATAATCAACACCCAGAAAAAACTACTGAAGATAGATTGATGAAAATTTGTTTACACATTCTTCTTATAAGTACACACTAAGAAAGGACTTTTTTGAAGTTTACAAGGTTAAAATGGAATAACAATGAAATTTATTATTTTTATTTTTTTTTATTTTTCGGTAACAAATAAGATATCAACTTGATTTTTTGTGTGTGTAATCTACATATGAATATCTAAAAATAATTTTTTTGAAATTCCTAGTTTAAAGAGTTAAAATAGTTTTTGATTTTTTTTGAAACCTGATTAATTTTTTTAATATCTAAGAACCATTTTCGGTTTTTTTTAAATTTCGATTTTTTTTATGGGTTGCGACGGTTTACGACGCGGCTGCTCAATCAACACAGCCACTGCCAGTGTTACTGTGTACTTGCGACATGACTGGCTGGATCTGCTTTCGGTTACTTGACTAAAAACACATAAAATTTTTAAAAAAATCCGTGACGGGAAACACAAGTAACCATATAAAGCGGGCAAAGCCGGGACGGGGATGTCAGTATATATACATAAGAAAATATCTTTTAGTAACATACGTAATTAATCTTTTTTTAGATTAATTAATATAAAATACCTTTTTCAACGATTTATATTACAAAATAAACTTACCCTGGTGATATTGTCATAACTGCGTAAAATTAATATTTTAGTTTTGTTTAAAAAATTCCATGTTTTTAATATTATGTTTTTTATTATCTTTCAAATTTTATCAATATTTTAAATTTTGACAAGTTTGAAAAAAATTATATTTCTTTAAAAAATTAAATTTTAACTTTCATAAAATTAAAAATATTCCTTAACTTATTTCTTAATTAAAAAAATTAATTTTTTTTAAAATTAAAATCACCTTAACCGTGTTATCTCTACCTTCCAAAATAAACAAATAAAAAATTAAGAAAAAATGTTCTTGTTCATAACTAATTTTGAAGGTACCGTAAAGAAAAAACGGTGAACGGAAATAATTCTCTAAAACTTTTATTTCCAAATAAACTTTAAATTTCCAAATAAAACTTTTATTTTCTTCTTTATTAAATTTATATAATTTTCAGTTTAATCGCAAAAAAATGACTTAAGACACTTTTTTTTTATTCGTGGTTAAAAAATGGAAAAATTATATTTGTAACATGATTATTTTCTATCAAATAGAATAAAACAAAGAATTCAATTTTAAGGTGTTTTTTTGTGAACTATTAAGTAGCATTTTTTTTCAACTAAAATCAAAGTTTTTCGAATTTTAGAAAAAAAAACGCAAGTTATTCCTGTTACACTCTCACCGAATTCTCTGTAGATTAAATTATTTACTAGGACTGTGCAAACGTTTTTATGAAAATAAAATCAAAAATCTGAAAAATATACAAGATTAGTGGCCATTATGTACATATATATTTTTTTTTTCGTTCAGTGTATATTTTTGCTGTACTACTGCAAAAGTAAGTGATTTTAAACTCAGTTAAGGCTGGTTGTTATTGAAAGAATAAACAATTTAAAATTATAATAATTAAATAAATCAAGGTTGGACATTTTTATTTACCGTGTCTATTTTATGAATAATTATAATGTGCATTCGTAGATTGAATGATATTGTTGAATTGTTTATTAGTATTGATAATTATATGTTATCCATACATTGACTACGCTTACCGACTGTTGGACTTAATGAAATATTCAGTCCCTGTCTAGGTTGTAATCTGCGGTATGTGAATGACATATGAATTGCTTTTTATACAGGAAAAACAGGATATTACATTCTGTTGTGAAATGATGTGTCGGCGTGATCCTTATCTAATGGTCTAATTACAGTTACATGTTATTATAAATTTGAATCAAACAACCTATGGAAATAATAAAAAATAAATTAAATAAAAAATTTATGAATAATTTAATTGAGAAATTGTGTCATGTTTTCAAAATTATACATGCTTGAGTGCCTGGATTAATATATGGAGAAAATTTTCAAGTACATATTGTAGATTACGTCAAAATTTAACAAGTTTTAATCTGCCATTAGTAGTATTGTTTTAAGCTTATATGGAGTTATTATGCCTCAAAAAACCGATAATTAATTTCATTGACTTTTAAAATAAATTCAGTTTATTTACCGGAAATGTGAGTATGTTAACAAAATTACCGATGACCAGATTATCTCAGCTGAAAATGAGCAAGACCTTAATTACTCGGTGCTGAAGCTTAATAAATAAATGTGAACTGGCTGTTACACACTCAGTTCCATTTGTTGGGATAAGAGTATCCTTATTTAGAAAGGAGAAAAAAAATATATTTCCAGAACCATCGTTCAGAGCGCAATCTTCTATGAAACAAAAGCACAGGAAACTAAACGAAATTTTTAACATTTAAAAAATATTTACCGACAAAACTACATCTTCTGAAAAGAAGTATGCTGAACAGTTAGAAATGATAGAATAGAGGAGGTAGCTTTTATATAAATATATATATATATATATATATTTATATAAAAGCTATATATATATATATATATATATATATATATATATATATATATATATATATGAAGTAGTGTATATATGAAGCAGTATATAGATAGATATATGAAGCAGTCAAAATGGTTTGGCCAACGTCAATAGAATAGATGTTTCAAGATTTCGGGATTTCCTAAGAAACTTTTACAGCAGATAACAGCAAAAAGTAGGGAAATAGGACATCCTAAACGCTGTTGAAAGGACAAAATAGAAGAAGAGATTAAAAGACGAATTTGGAAATGGTAGATAGTGAACAGAGACGGAAGTAGAATTTGAGTATGAAAAAGCTGCGACAGCTGTAAAAATATTTTAAAAGTAAAGTGTATAAATATGCACCCCACCGATTTTTATTAATAAATCTTAATAACATGTCATTCAAATGCTTTCAAATGCTCTCTTAAAATCTAAAATTGTTACTTTTATTTCAAAATGAGTTATTAATTTTCCAGAGTAATTTTTCTCCACATTCAGACATTTGAGAAACACCTAAATTACACCCTTGATGTTTTCCGGTAAAATTTTAGAATTAAACAGAAAATTATGTTTTTAAATTTATAAATATTCCTATTACAATTTAATTTTAAAGAGAAATCTTTTCTTTGATGTTCA
Organism: Lycorma delicatula; assembly: GCF_047948215.1. Lineage (NCBI taxonomy): Eukaryota > Metazoa > Arthropoda > Insecta > Hemiptera > Fulgoridae > Lycorma > Lycorma delicatula. The sequence continues at coordinate 57,138,749 of NC_134462.1, read as the reverse complement.
ATTAGTGGAACGTCTGTATTAAGTTAAACGTTGATAGCTGAAATAGAAGAATTCTATTCAAGAGAGTAAGCAGATCTTTGTTGTGATTTGTTTTCAGATTCCAGTATTTATAATTTTTTAACTTTCAGTATTCCATCAATTTTAAATTAAATGTTTTAAATTACTTGTAATTATTTCCCATTTATTAAACTCCTTTTAACGTCTTAAAAGCGTTAAGTCTTTTAACAGTAAGTCCTTATGCGGGAATAAATATATTTTGGCTTTAAGTAGAAGTTATTGTTTTTTTGTGTATAGATACTCCTTTCATGATGTTGTTTTTGCATATTTTCACTATCTATTGTAAATGATGTACGTAGCTTATAATAATATCTATTAATGAAGACTTGCGAAAAAATCCCGGTTCCAAAACATACAAAGGTAGGGAAGTTATAATACAAAATAATATTTCAGATAAAAAAAAAGGAAATTAATTTTTTTTTTACTTAAATGTTGTTCTAAATCTTAACTAAACTTCTAATAAATATATAAATTAAAAATTTACAGATAAATTTACGCAATTTTAAACCTGTGGAATGATAATATTTATAATTATTTGATCGTTCATATTTTTATAGTGGCTGTTAGATCTTCTAATGGAAAAAATTTTCTTTTATGAAAAAGGTGCATAAATAAGTAAATAAAATTAATTTATGCAGTTTCAAGTGGATACAATACCTACTTTTGTAACTCACGTGTAGGGCTTAAATATACGATGAAAAATTTAAATCTTGAAACAAGAACTGTAAATTTTATTTACATTTTTCTCATATTCTGTCTGATTTTGTATATCAACAAGTTTCTTTTACTTTCCGATGAATTTTCTAGATTGTCTTTACAAACAAAAATTCGGGAAAGAAAAAAAAGGGGGAAAAACCATAAATTTTAATTTTTATAAAAAAAAAAAGGGTTCATGGCGAAAGGATACAATAACCGTATTTGCTTCAGTCAAAGGTCTCCTTTCTTTTTTTTAATAATTTCCTAATTATCGGTTGAGCCTGGTCTGGCACCTTCTGGTAACCGCCAGGACACCATACCTTTATTGGAGCTCAGTGATACGAAGACCACTTTTCGTTAGCTCTAGTCCCAAAAACCAAGGACTATTGGATGAAAAACTAAAATAGCTACTTAGTTGCTTCATGAGTAAAACAAGGTCTCGTATTCCTCATAAAACCTAATCCAAATATTAGAACAATAGAACAAGTTTTTTATTTAGGTTCAGTTTTCTTAACATATGGCACCGTTGGTATTATACAGTTTATGTAAAAATAGAGTATCCACTTACCAATAATTGTGAGTATTGACTAACCAAGCGCTTTCAGATTATTCCACGTAATTACAATCCAAACGAACTTTTTGAAATATTGGAATGCACTAATAACATTCATAAAACTAATACATTGGAGAAATTAAAAAATATATATATATAAATAATAATAAACTTATAAATGAACAAATCAGATTTCATAATTATATTCAAGCAAATTATACAATAATTATTAATTATTAGGTTGGCTAACTGATTCAATTTATACTGTATAACAAACATGTTACTGACAAGACGTTTTTCTTTTAATGTTGACTTATTTTAACTATTGACAACTTATTAACTGCTATGAACACAATAATTTTAAATTTTATTTTCATTTTAATTCTCATTTATAAAAATTTATATCTACAACTATAAAACTCATAATTAATCAGTAATCCCTGATGATGAAAGAATAATCCGAAAGCGCTTGGATAGTCAATACTCACAATTGTTGGTAAGTGGATACTCTATTTTTATATAAGTTTTTTGTTTTATAATTTCCCAATTTACTTGAGCATTTTCAATAGTGGAACATTTCTCTGATACGTATGATTGAATCTTTAAATATGAAAGAGTAATATAATAGAATTTAGAAAATTTTCAAGATTTAAGTTAAAATCGAATTCTTAAGAGCGCAGATCTCGTAAATTACTTCAAAATTTGGATCTTATTTTACTAAAATCATGGATAAAAGCGATAAAATTTCTTCATCTTCATTTATTTATCTTAAATAAATATATATACTGTAATTATTTATCTCTTTCACGTAGGTTAAATAAAAATTATTGAAAATAAGATTAAGTAAGTTAATTAGGTAAAAGTTGAAGGTAAATTTTAAGAAAATAATAAACAATAAATCAAAAAAAATGTTACCTATAGCACCAATAAAGAAAAAGAAAACAACTATTTTTTGTTGATTTTAGAGCATAATGTTACCAAACGTCAATAACCAAGTTATTTTGGCTTAAAAATTTCATATGATGAAGAAAGGTTTTCAATAAACAATTTTTTTATTTTTATTTTTATTAATCGGTCGGATGGCTAAATTTCCTCAACTCTTTATAGATTATGTTTTTCTTTTGTTTTTGTAGATAATCTTATAAAACAATTTTAATAATGGTTTGGTAAAATTCATGCTGGATGTTGTTGCCCAAACATACGAAAACGTAAGTAAAAAGTAAGCTCGTCGATAAAAGCTGAATGCCTAGTTGAGATAATAATTCTACAATAATTATAAAGAAATAAAATGTAAAACATTGCATTATTTTACGGTAACAATTTTACCACTATATCGTTAATCTTTTAAAGGAATTAAGCGCTTCGAAATAAGATCCAAGTTTTATATCCTTTATGTAATTATGAAATATGGCTGGAAGATTTCCAATTAACTTAATTCTCCTTCGGAGGAAAGCATTTATAATCGATTTAATTGTTAGGATTGCTCAGAAGTATTTTACAATACGATTTCTCTTATGTAACAGCGACTTTTCCACTGATAAAAAAGAGACATGTTAATGTGTGTCTGCAGTGGTAAGATAGCAATTTTTCATGATGGACTACATGATACGGATGCAGAGGTTTTATCAACCCGTATAATCCCTATTAATGTTAAAGTCCCATCATCATTTGCCGGCACTACTCTTTTATAAAGAAAAATAATACCCAGTCACTTTAGAAATCTTTAAAGAATTAAATCACATTCGTTTTAGTTAATTTAAGTAAATATATACGTTCCGTCACCTATATATCTACAATATTTTTTTTTATTGTTTTGTTTAGTCCAATAATCATAAAATACAATTTTATACTGGTATCTTATGAGGCCATCAAATTATAATTTACTAGAATATAAACAAAAGAAAGACAATCTTTACTTTTTTTTTTTAAGTGGTATTGCTATTAAAAAGTAGAATTTGATGACTTAATTTTATTGTCGTAGTGGTTTTAAATTGTACTTTGGATAATCTTTATTTATAAATTTATTGTTCATGTTACTACATGCAATAACGTAAATATTATTACTCCTGCGCTTATTTAACAAAATATAAAAATATTTACAAACATAAAAGTCTATAGAAATATTTTTGTAATAAACTTAAAAAATATAATATTTAAAGCATTATTATACAAAAAAAAAATCTGTTTTAAAAAAACAAATTTTCAAAATCCTACTACAGATCCTTGTACGAAGTAAAGAAAGTATTTTGATTGCTAAAAATATCGTTTTTCAGATTTCAACGGAAATATCCATTTTGACCATTGCTGAATCCATTTTGACCAGTTTCGGCGAGACATCTGTACGTACGTACGTATATACCTCGAAAAACTCAAAAACGACAAGCCGTAGAATGTTAAAATTTTGAACTGTTGTAACATCTAGCTGTGCATCTTCCCTTTTGATTGCAATAGACTGGACCAAAACTGTCCAAAAAAGTCCAAAATCCAATGAAATTTCCATTTTGGAATTTTTCTTAACTGCAATAATAAGCCCTCATTGAGAGCTTTTCAACGATATACCATAACTGGTACTTATTTTCTTTGGTTCCAGAGTTATAGCCAAATAAAAAACTTTAATTAATGAAATATTTGGATCTTACAAGGATATTTGGGCACATCGGTTCGAATCAGACTTCATCTTCTATTTTTTTTAATTTAAATATATTGATTTATTAATAATTATTAACCTCTGATTGTAGAAAAATTTTAACGATAAATAATAGTTCAAAATAACAATAAAAAAAAAATATATATATGAAAAAATATTAAAAAATAAAATTTTATGTACTTTTCATTTTAAAAAATGTGTATATGTAATTTAATAGGCGTACAAGGAAGTCATGTGGTGTCCACATCAATTTTTTTTACATTTAAAATTCGTGAGTTTGGAGAAAATTTAAAAAAAGAACAACCAATAACTTATTAAGCATTGATTTCAAGTCTATTCGAAACTGATGTTTTCAAAAGTCTAAACTAAAGAAAAATTTAAAAAAAGTATTTTTTTCAACTTCTCTTTTAAATTTGGTTTTATTTTTTTAATATCTTTTTTATTTATCCGTAAAATAAGATTAGATCAAAAGAAAAAAGTTGCCTGTATTAAAAATGCGGTCTATAATATTAAAAGAGGATAAAAAATATTAAAACTTATGTTGAGAAACGACGTACAGAGATTATTACTAAATGTGAGCAAAGGGTTTCAGCATTGCGGCAACTAAAATTATTTTTTACCTCGAGTTGATACACGGGAAATCAGGTAAAACACAAAAAACCTTTTTGAAATAATTTTTTACGTCCTTTTTACATTTGGTAAACAGTACTCGTTAAAAAAATTTGTCATTTTCTTTATCTGGAATACGGTCACTAAGTGACCACTGTAAATACTTCTTCCATAAAATAAATGAAGAATAATTAAAATCAGGGCATTTGGTAAAAATGAAAACTTGTGTATAAAGCACAAAAAAAAATACATATATATCAAATTGAGACATAGGTGTTAACGTATAATAAAGGAAGTTATTGTAATTTTTAGGTAAAGCTTGCTATTCATTTAGCAATATTTTGAGGCCGTTCGGGTAAATTGACGGCGGGCCAAGTCCTTGTTTCACAGTCACCTGATCGATACCTGTCCGGGGACGGCGGCGATTCAAAAATTGACCTTGGTCGTACTGCAGTCGACGGGTCGGGAAGAAATACTTTGCGCATATATTAGTGTCGATGCAGAAGGATGTCGGCAGGAAATGGCCGGTAGGCCCGCCGACGACGACAGTGGTCGTCAAACCGGAGGAGAAAACTTAAGCTGACCTTCTCCGTTCAGTGGAAGGAGCTGTGTCGCCTGGTGAAGTCGGAGTCCTCTTCGCGAGTAAGGAACAGGGTGAGGACCTCCACTCCGGGTGCGGGCCGTATCCGTGGTGCTGCTCAACGGATAAGCAAGGATATTTCTCCAGAAGTCTAGGGTACCACTACGACTCTGACAGGGAGGGGTGGTAGGAGGGTTCACTTCCTTATTAAGGATGTGGATGTATTCACCACTCAGGATGAGTTCATTAAGGAGTTTCTGAAAATCACGAGGGAGTCAGTGTTGATCGGCTTTATGACCATGCGACCAGCCTATGGTGTGACACAAGTGATCACTGCGGCTGTGCCACCCATCCTTGCGGATAAATTATTGGCTGATGGATGTATCCGTATTGGATGGGTGGCTTGTAGGGTTGTGAGACGTTCATTTGACCATTTGACAACCTTTGATTTCGATGCTGGAACCCAGGCCACAGGTCCAGTTCGCGTGTACCGGGCCAGTTCACTGTTGCCGGCCACTGTTTCACCTGTGGTGAGGCCGCGGGCCGGTCATCTACGGAAGAACTGCCGGCGAGAGGCTCGGTGTCCTTCCTGTCGGTTGCATGGACATGCACTCGGGGGTAAAGGATGCAAGGCTTCACCTGTGACATGAAGATTCGGTACCTGCTCAGGACTGATAGGTGTCTGTGGGGTACAGCCCCCTCCAGGAGGGGTGGGAGGCACCGGCCTCCCACCATCAATGATTGGACGGGGACTCCTTCGCAGCACCTCTGAGGGAGGGAATATAAGGCGGTAGCCAGTGGGAAATCCCCTTGGGCGTTCCTCATTAGTAGCAGGGGGTTGGGGTAAATTAAGGTGAACAACAAAAAAAAAAAAAAATTTATTATACAGTTGCTAGTTAAATGTTTTCCTCTAGATGGTAGCGCTTCTTTCAAAATATAAATGTGCGCATATATAGCAAACAAACTACGTACCGTGCTTTTTTATTGGTTAGAAAGCACAGAATTGTTTTGTTTACTTCTTGTAAAAACGATTTTAAAAAAGTGTATATATAGAGATTTAAAAAAAATCTATTTAATTTTTAAAAATATTTTACTCTATTAAACAGAGGAAAATTGATAACTGTTTGAATCCACTTATGACAATATCCTCAAAATTTGCTACACCGTAAAAAAAAATCTGATGCGGGCACTACATGACTTCTTTGTCCGCCTATTAAATTACATATACACATTTTTTTCAGCACTTTTATGAACACTTTTTACTGAACACTTGGATGGTTTAGTGCTACATTTTTCAAATTATTTCAAAGACCTAGATTTCTCAAAGCTTGTGTGCAATCAGAATCCATTTATCGATAATGAAGAAAACGAATTTGAGTTGACGACCAATGAAAAAGAAAAACTGATAGAATTATTATGGGATATCTCACTGAAACAAAAGTTTCAAAATGAAACCGTAATTCAGTTTTGGATAAATCTCAGTGGAGAGTATGAATCTTTGTATTGCAAAGCAATGCAAGTGCTTCTACTGTTTGTAATGTCTTATTTATGCGAAACGGGCTTTTCGGCACTGGCTGCAATGAAAACTAAATATCAAACCAGGTTAATAGTCGAAAAAGAGTTACGAGTGGCACTCTACACATTGTCCCCCAAGATTTGATAAACTTTGTGCCAATAAACAACAACCCTCCCATTAAATTTTTATGTGTTAGATGTAGTTTAATTAGTAATTTACGCTGTAGTTTAATGTAGATAAAATTAAACAGAAATTCCAGAATAATTAAATAAAATTAAACTGAAATTAAAATAGAAAATTAAAAAATAATACGATTTAAACAATTATAATTTTCAATTAATATTATATAATCAGATGTTTCACCAAATATATTATATATGCACGTATAATAAATCCTGTTAAATTCAATATACACATTTTTAAAAGTACATAATATTTTATTTTACTAATAATTTTTTTTTTTTCATTTTTTATTGTTATTACTGAATTATTATTTATTGTAAAACTTTTTTTACAATCACGGGTTAATAATTATTAATAAATCAATATATTTATATTAAAAAAAAAAAATTAAAAAGAGGAGAAGTAGGATTTGAACCGATATGCCTTCCCCTTGTAAGATCAAATATTTCATTAATTAAAATTTTATTTGGCTATAACTCTGGAACCAATGAAAATAAGTACCGCTTATGTTATATTGTTGAAAAGCTCTCAATGAGATCTTATTACTGCAATTAAGAAAAAGTCCAAAATCCAATTTTTTGGGATTTTGGGCTTTTTGTACACATTTAGTTCAGTATTGTAATCAAAACGGGAGTTGCAAAACTAGATGTTACAACAGTTCTAAATCCAAAAATTCAGCATCCTATGGCTAATCGTTTTTGAGTTATGCGAGATACGTATATACAGACAGACGTCGTGCCGAACTAGTCAAAATGGATTCAGGGATAGTCAAAAATTGATATTTTTTCCGTTGGAATCTGAAAACCAAAATGTTTCGCGATTACAATACTTCCTTTACTTCGTAAAAACAGCATGTCAATATTAATTACTTTTTTCTAGTTTGTTTAATAAATTATCAGTAATATTTTTTTCTTTTCTTTTAATAATGGATTAATTTGGAGACAATACTACCAAATTTTTCGTCTCGTATACAGCTTTTCTAAAAATGTGTATTATGAAAAATCATGTTTTCAAGATTATATGGTGATAGAGGAGGGTAAAAACTACATTAGAAAGATGATTTTTTGTAATAGTTATTATTATTATTTTATTATAAAAAATGTTATTTTTAAAACCAAAAAAATATTTTTTTATTCTGCTCTTTCTGTAGAAAATTTTTCCCTAAAATTTCTTGTTACCTAGCCCTTTCTGTTTGGTGAGGGTCGTATCGGTTCATTGCAAGGGTGTGTGTGGAGGGGTGAACCATATAAAAAATATAAATAAATATGTAAAAAAAATACAAAAATATTATTAAAAGATTTCAGGCAGCAGAAGGTTCTCAGTTCAATTTGTATACATTCGTTACATTTCTAGAACTACGGAGTCTATAGCGACTGCATATTAAAAGTAAGGTATTATAAAAACGTATAAAAATAACTAAAAATTTATAAAATAACTAAAAAGAAATAAATAATTTTTTACTTAAAATAATAAGTAATTTTAAGCGATTTATTTAAATTTTTGATCTTATTGTTTATTAAATTAATATTGCTATATAAAATAACTTGGATTCCAGTTAGAACTAATTTAATTATCAGGTGGGTTTAGTTTATAATAACGATAAGTAATTGTTAAAAATAACTTGGGAAATCGATAAAAAAAATAATAATTTATAGGTAAAATTCATGGATGAATTTCTGTAAAAGTAATTTTCATGGATAAATACAGTACTTTTTTCTAAACCAAATAAATTATTGTATTTTGATTAAAGGGAATAAACAAATAACGGAAAAATAATCAAAAGTAATTTCACAAAAGGTTCACCCAACCGGTCAACTTAATTTCACATCATCTGTTATCCGGATGTTCTGTCATTCAACCAGAAAACCAAAATAAGGAACTAAATAGACAATTTTTTCTTACAAAAAAAAAACCTAAAAAATGTCAAAAGTAAACAACTATAATTGATTTCTTTCGATAACATCAAATCGTGTACAAATTATAGTAATTTGTAAAATATTATATAGTCTGATTTTTCCTAAAAAAAGGAAGAACTAAATGTTTTATTCTCAAAATAATTTGACTGGAATTTAAACGTGAAATGACAAACACCATCACTGTCGCTGTTCCACGAAAATAATTTTTTTTCTAAACGTCGAAACATGTTACCCAATTTCAACTAAACTTAGAGAATAATATGCAAAATTCTCTATTAATGTCAAAAATAGGGTCGGAAATTTTTTTGGGAGGAGCTATTTTGGGTCAGGGGTCGGATAAGTCAGGAATGGCGTGAAACACCTAGAAACGTAAGGATTTGGCTGGGCGAGGATTTTTTGGGGGTTATGTTTGGGGATTTTTTGGATTGGGGGTCAGGAGGTAGCGGAGGCCCGGATCGGTGGAGATCGGGGGGGTTTTGGTCTGAGACGAACAGGTTGTCGGGAAAAAAGAGAAAAGTGATACCCCTTATAATTGTCTCTGTGAGGTCTTAGAATATTTTTCGCCTCGAAGACGAAAAATTTTCTAACTCCTTGTTTACTTCAATTGCGTGAATTAATACTCTTGCACAGTCTTGTAGTATAACTTAGAATAATTTTAACTAAATCATTTGGTTAAATACGTCCAACTCCTATGTTATAGCTAGGAAAAACAGAAAAATCTAAATATCTAATCAATCCATTGTTCAAATCTCACCAAATTTTGTGTCCATGTCCATCAATCTTCCACCAACAAAACCCAATCCACTTCAATTCATAGTGATGTCATATAATTTAAAGTGATCGAAAAACATATATTCAGATTTCTAAATCTTAGAAATAAACCGATTATTAATTAATGTACATTTTAAATATTTTAATGATAACTTAAATTCTCCCTAGAAATTATTAAATTGAATTAAAATTTAGATTTATCAACAAAAAAAATTTAATTTATTTCAGGACTTGTACACATCCAGTTACTTTTTTTATTTAGGGGTTATCGTTCGCACACACTACACATTATCGGTTCCTCAGATAAAGGGATCAGCGTAGGAAATACTCTTGACTGATACGTCCTTTTTATTCACGATTAAAACCCCACTGTTAAATTGCTACATGTTTTTGTGTACATTCCCAGTTTTTATGAGGCGATTAGTAAAAATAGATTCAATACATAAATTGCCCACCAGACTGATCCAATGGTTATCTCTTCTTCGTAAATCAGTTGTTTAATGCTAGTTTTCGAAATCGAATGTTCCGAGTTTCAAAGCCTAGTAAATGTTAGTTGCTTTTATACGAATTTTAGTAATAGACTATGGATACCGGTGTACTTTGGTGGTTAGAGTTCAGCATGTCTCTAGAATGGTTAGCCTGAGTCCTGTACAAGACTGCACCTCATTTACATGTCATAAATATCATTCTCATCTCAATGAGCCATGGGGGGATTGTTCAATAGTGAACTATTGTTCACTAGTGAACAATAGTTCACTATTGAATAGATTGCAATTGCACATTAAGAAAGAAAGAATTGTTCAATTTTTATGTCTGTCAGAAAATTTGTTCTGATCTTATTAAGATCCATCAGCTGTTAACTCCTTAGTGTAACTTACCTATCTCGAGTATAATAGATTTTAACACTTAAACTCATCGGAGATAAAATTTGTTAGTTAATTAACGAATGATTAAGTAAAGTTTATGCCACAGATTTTTCCTAGAAAACAAATGGGAAAAGTAGGTTCTACTTAATACTGTGACTCCTGCGATTTTGAGATCCCTCACTTTGTATCACTTTAAAGTACTATTAGGTATTTAAATTGTTTTGTGCCTGTTATAAAAACTTTCAGGATTTGATTCTTGAAACAAACATATTAACAAATTATTTTTTATTTTTATCGTATCGTGTTAAGAATGTCAAAAGTGGAGAAAATAACATTTTATTAATTTTTTCTGTGTTTTTAAATATAAATTTCTTGACAGTTTATAATTGGAATATTTAATTCATATTTTTAAGTGAGAATTCATAATCCTATTTAAAAAAAAAAGAACGTAAATTTAATAAAAGAATTGACAATTTCACAATGACATCGTATTTACAATGCATTTCGATTTAGATTAGATTGGAATTGGACAGACAACTTTATATATAAATTATTGGTAAGAATTATAGTACCAGGAAGAAGGGATTTTACAATCCAATTTCACACCGTGTTCGATCGTGACCTTATAATGTAAACAACCTAGTGTTACCCTTCATTTAGCTTCGCATCCACCTGTTCTTTTTTTAGAACCCTTCGTAGTAGTACATCCATACGAGGAATAGAATTATTGTATTACGGGTAGAATTCTTGTATCAGTTTATTTATAAAACATCACTCGACCCTACACTTACCTTCTTATAATAACACTAACGCCCTCTGAAAAGAGTATTAATTGTTTCAGATCTGGTAAGAAATTCCTTTAGTTAATTAAATAGTTTTACTTATTCAATTTCAGTTATATACTAATTAATATTTGATAAAAATTTTTATCCTGTTGTTAAAAGTTTTCAAAAAATTGGTGATGTAATCATTGAAGTATTTTTATTTAAATTTATTTTAAAGAATAGGTTAATTTTTGATAAATTGTTTCTTTTTTATAATTTAATTATTTATGAAAGGTAAGTTCAAAACCCAACGAGTTCCGTTTTTAAAAAAAGAGAACTTTATTTTATTTATAAGTTAAAATATTATAATTAATATTTATTTAATTAACAATGCTTAATTATTTATTATTTAATATACGTTTAAATAATTATTAATAAGACAAAAAACATTATGATGTTTAACGAATGAGATTCATACATGGACTTTGCACGTCGAACATTGCCATGGAACTAACTAAAATTATATTACAATAAAACAAACAAACAATACAACAAACAATTATATTACAATAAAACAAACGCTGCATCTACAATACATTCCTGATCGTAATGATTTCCTGAGATTGACTGATATCTAGGCCTCGTGGCACTTATCATATATGTATCAGCTATTTATTGTACTATAACTTGTACGTATATAGACAGTACTTTAAAATTAGATATAAAAATAATTTTGAATCTCTGAAGGGGTGTAGTTATATCTCAAAATATAGTTTTAGGTGACTTAAAGTATTATTATGAACTTTATCAGAGAAATTAGTTTGTTAAAACAAAAGGATGGATAAATATTTGGATAGCCATATTAGAAAATATTTAGTAACTTTGTCGGTGTATTAACTATTATACTAATATCCTTTCTCCATTAATTTAAAGTTAAAAACGTTTTACATAAAAAGATATATACATATATCGACTATTGTCTCCAAAAACAGCAAAATTATTTACTCCAAGTTTACCTTAAATTTTAGGTTGTACATAATGCATGATAATGACAAATAGTAGCTGAACGAACAGTAAAGATTTGTTTTTTTTTATAGCTTAATTTTAATATAGGCAACTTATTCTAATTTTCCTTCATATAGTTCTGTATTTAAACCAACCGCCGTAATTGGAAACCTTTTGGTGATACTCCTGTGTGTATCCTCCAGAAATTATAGTTAAACACTCAAAATAAAAACCTAAAGTCAAACTTCATAAAGTTGTAACAAGTTAAGTAAAAAATTTAACAATAACATCTTCTTTAATGTAACAAAAATTCACTACCCGTGTTATTAAGCACAAGCTTCATACTTATGCGATGAATTAAATTTTATTAGAAATAAATGAAAGTTTTAGTCTACATGTTATGAATACATGGGAAAATTTACATATATCTGAAATTCTTAGACTATTAGAACCAAAAATTCGTCTGAAAAATTGTATTTTACTCAAAAAGATCTAGAATAATTCATATTAGTTTCTCTTAGAAGCAATAGGAACTATAGGAAATTATTAATTATTAAACGACTCATTTTTAAATTATTTGTACGTTTTCTTCCATAATACTTTTTGGAGCTGATTCACGTTAGCGCTACCAATAAATTTCTGGAAGATAACTTCCAGATATTTTTATTTTAAATCGTTTAATATTTATAAATTATTATTAAGTTTGGTCATGTTCTTCAATCAATTACACGGTTATCTATTTTCAAAAAAAAATTAAATAAATGTTTCAACTTTTATCGATTAATGTCCTCAAAATACAGAAATTATAGTCATAATTCACCGGCTTGACAAGGAAACATTACATTTCATTACATAATATTTATCATTTTTGGATTATTAAAAAAAAAAGTATCAACTGAAAGATTACTTTTACTTTTTCATTTATTTATTCCATTACATACATTTTTTATTTCCTTGTACGAAATAAAGAAAATATTGCGATCGCGAAAAATTTCGGTTTTCAGATTTCAACGGAGATATTTATTTTAACTATCCCTGAATTCATTTTGACTAGTTTCGGCGTGACGTCTGAACGTACGTTCGTATGTACGTATACATCTCGCATAACTGAAAACCGATTAGCCGTAGGATGTTGAAATTTTGGATTTAGGACTGTTACAACATCTAATTATTCACCTCCTCTTTTGACTGCAATAGATTAGACCAAGAGTGTATAAAAAAGACCAAAATCCTAAAAGAACTGGATTTTTTGGACTTTTTCTTAACTGCAGTAATTAGTCCTGAGCTTTCCAAAGATGTATCAAAGTGGTACTTATTTTCATTAGTTCCATACTTATAGCCAAATAAAATTTTAATTAATAAAATATTTGGATCTTACAAGAGGAAGGCACATCGATTCAAATCTGACTGTATCTCATGTTTTTAACTTTTTTTAAATTTAAATATATTGATTTATTAATAATTATTAGCCTTTGATTGTAAAACAATTTTTAAAATAAATCCCCCCCCCCCCAAATAATAACAATTAAAAAAATGATGAGTTAGCAGAAGTTATTAATGTACTTTTCATTTAAAAAAATATGTATATGTAATTTAATAGGCGTACACGGAAGTTATGTGGTCTCCACATCAAATTTTTTCTCAAAGTCTTTTGTTGGCAGTTTAACAATCGAAATAGCTACCTGATTTAAAGTTTAAGTAAAATCTTTGTAAACGGTTTTTGACTACAATACTCATTTTTTTCCAATTCATTTCGTTTATTTAATTATAATGTTTACAGAAAAATTTCCTATATTTAAATCATAATTTATTAAACAAAAAGTACAAAATAAATAAAACTTTTTTTTTTTTAAAGTAAAGTTGTATTATTATTTTTATTATTATTATTTATGATTTTGTTAAAGTATTTAAAAATATTTTAAATAACGTTTTCCTAATTAAAAATATATTTATGTTAAATTAACCCTGCTGTGATATTAATTTGAAAGTTTTAATTGCATCCAAATAACAATATTTAACTTTCACTTTTAATGTGTCCTTTAAAAAGGTGTAGTTTTTTTTACTGAAAATTAGTATTTATTTCAAAAATATACTGTAATTTGTATGTGGCTTCATACTATCATACATTCATTATTATTATTACTTTTTTTTTATTCTCCCTCGCGTGATTGAGGTCTTAATCTGGACTGATTGGTCTATGCCAATTAGAACAAATACTATTGTGATCTTATATTAAAGAAAGATCTGACGTTGTATGTTTTGAGTATGACTGATTTCTGGAAGTCTCTGTGCACGTATGTACTGAGTCAGAGTATTAGATGTGGTGTGAATGTGTGGGGTGTGAAGCCTATGACATAATGAAGGGGATGATGTTTTTTTCTTGTTTTCAGATTCTTTTTATTTATATTGCTAGATCGGTGTATTTGGTTATCTTTTCGGTATATTTAGTTTGGATGTTTGTGTCTTGTGAATGGCACTGTCGATTAAATAGGTGACGTTTTCTTTTTTTTGGATTAGAAGGTAGCGTCTTCCTAAATCAGCTGATTTGGAAGTCGAGAGTTACAGCGTTCAAGTCCTAGTAAAGCCAGATATTTTTACATGGATTTGAATACTAGATCGTGGATACCGGTGTTCTTTGGTGGTTGGGTTTCAATTAACCACACATCTCAGGAATGGTCGAACTCAGAATGTACAAGATTACACTTCATTTATACTCATACATATCATCCTCATTGATCCTCTGAAGAATTATCTAAACGGTAGTTACCGGAGGCTAAACAGGAAAAAGAAAAAGAAAAAAAAGGATTGGAAGGTAATATCTGGTCTATTTGCGGAGATTATTTTATCCATACAAATGTTGACATCCCAGCACGGTTTGTATTTAGTATTTTAGAGTATGAATGTTGGTGAGTATTTGTAGTAGGGATGGGTGTTCTCGATGAGTTTATGTATTGTAGCTAGTGATTGTTGTACCACTTTAGCCGCTGCGTTATGTTGTGTCCGAGTTATTTTTTTGGGGGCAAGGGAGCGCCAGGCAGCCTGCAGGAGGTGACGGAGAGGCGAAGACCGGGAGACTATCGCCAAGGAGGCACGGACTCGCACGTTTCTCGCAAGGCAAGAGACCTGGGACCACAAGACCAGAGTACAATGGACCGTAAGACTTATCCCTCTGGTCACCTCTCCATACCGCCGGAGCGGTGGCATGGAGAGGTGGAGTATTACCTGATCCAGTTTTTAATTGGTTACGGGTACTTCCGGGCTTATCTCTTTGTCATAGGAAAAGCGTCGTCCCCCGACTGCCTCTACTGCCTCGGTGTACGGGAGGATGTGCTCGGTGGGCGGCAGATCGAGGGACACTAGAGGAGGATCTCGGAGCTCCGAGCCGCCACAACGTGTTTGCGATGATGCTCTGTGACCTGAGCAGCTGGAAGAGTGTGGCACGATTCGTCGGCATCAATCTCAGGACCAAGGTGGGTGACCTGGTTAATCGTAAAAATTAAGTAGCGGCCTTCTCAGGCTAGGATAGGAGAACTTGGCCTGAAGTAATGTATTAAACGATTCCGGTCGAGTCCTGTTAGAAAGGGAGGTGGTTTTAATCGATGATGGCGATTGGATAATACCACCAGTGAAAGCCTGACACTCCGTGCGTAAATGCATTTTCACCTCCCTTCCAAAAAAAATCAATTATTATTATTGTCATTAAATTATATCGAATCAGAATGTTTACTTTTTAGAAGTTTGTATTTTTTAATTATTTATTTTATAAAAATTTTAAAGTCAAATGTTTTCTTAAAATAATTACCAAGTCAATACGTAGTTTTAGTAATTCACTATTTCTTTTATAAGTTCAACTTTATTTTTACCTATATAATCGTAAAGGTTATTAACATTTAATAATATTTTTTGAATAATTTTTTATCTTTGGCCAGTCAATTTTTTTTTAAAACCATTTATTTTGTCTTCCTTTAGCAAACTTAGTTTATTACAATTCTAATGTAAGGAATATTTTTTTAAAGATAGACTGAATTATGTTGTATTTTGAATCTCCCATAATCTTTTTACTTTATCTCCTTTTCATAAGTGTAAGAGTTTCTTGTTTATTATATATATATATATATATATATTTATTTATTTATTTATTAACGAAAAAAATATTAGCTTGAAAAATTCTATTATTGAAAAAATTATATACATATATTTTTTTAATAGTAATAAAATTTTTCAGGTTAATATTAATCGTAAACCTTTTGTTATTTTTCAAACCTTATATTAATTCTTTCAAGCTTTAATTGTTAAGTTTAATCGTTATTAAATTTTATCGGCTTGTTATCCTTTTTGTGTTCATAATATGTTAAAATCCTATAAATAAAACCCTATATAAATCCTATAAAATTCTATAAATCTATCAAGTATTTAATCCTGTAAGTCTATTTACTTCTTTTTTATTTTAAATCGTATACAGCTGATTTGTTTTATATAGTACCTATTACTAGTAATAGATACTTTGGTAGTATCTATTACTAGTAATAGTTAATACCAAAACTTAAAAGTTGATTATTTTCATCATTATATCTTTATGAAAAACAATTAATTTGAAGACATGGTATATTTTTTAAAATTAAAAGGCTGTAAATACATAACGCTTTTTGGATTTCGAGCATTAAATATTTTATTTACTGATCTTTTAGGAGTAGTTAATTAAACAAAGCATTATTTTGGGCAGGCAGAATTAGAAAAATCCTTCATCCTTCATACAAATCAAACAATAATTTGAATTATTTTTTATAGATGTACTATTCTATTTTCCAAAATGTAAGGTAGATTTACGCGCAGTTAAGCTGAGACAAATATATCAATTAAATAAGTCGGAAAAGTAGAACAAGGTGCAAGAAATAAAAAAATTAATTTTAATATTGATGTCTGTTAACTATTCTAGATGAATATCTGAATAAATAATGTTTTATTTTATAAAAAATTGATTTATTTTTATTATACACTCTGATGCAAGACAGTATATTCTCTAATAGCCTATTTAAAAAAAATTGTTTAAATATGCTTTGTAAGACGATTAATAATAACGAATTTTAATCGAAATTCTCTTATGTAGTAACAAGGGGACTTAAATTTTCTAGCAGTAAAAATGAAAGGTTTTTTTGAATCACGACAAGAATTTTTATAATTAAGATTTTTTTTGTTATTTGTATGTATATTAAAAAAATTACATTAATAAACAATAGTTAAATAATGTATTAATATAATATTAATAATAATTTTAACACCTATTTTATTATATATTCAAGGATCGAGGCAACATTTTTCACAATGAAAGGTTTTCAGACATTTATTTTAATCTGATTTTACGAAATGGTTTTTTGTTTATTTATGGTTTTTATTTATACCATGTCTGAAATTTAAGTGCGTAACTAATAACAAAATCAGAAGTAAGTAACCAGAAAGACATTAACGTAATTCGTAAAAATAGAAGTGTTTAACTAAATGTGTTTTGTTTACTCAATATGGATAACAAAAAAAATTATTTCATATCTTATCGAATAAAAAAATTTTTTAAATTTCAAAATCTTTAATTATCATAATAAATACCTAATATTACGTAATTATTGTGTAATTTTTCTAATGCTAATAGTAAAACAAGCAGTTGAATTACAAAATATAGAAAAATTTTTTTTATACAAAACAACAGTATTGAAACGATTGTCTACTATTAGCAGAAGACTTAGCAGTATTTACCAATAATCTAGAAACGGATCAAATTAATAAATCAAAAGAAATATCCAAGAAAACAGTATTACAATTATTCTCTGAAAAAACTTAATTTATGAAAAATATAAAAAATGGGCTCTTACAGATAGAAATAAAATGTTAAAAGAATAATCAACTTTAAAATTAAAATATTTTGGGGAAATAACTGGATATTATATTAATAACAATAATGAAAACTCAGCCTTGGAAAATAAATAAAAAATAAAGATTTCTAAATACTTCAGCTCTACAGAATAGAAGGGCTAAAGTACCGATAAATTATTTAAATATGCGAAGGCAATTTTCCAGAAAGTTCCTAACTTTCATAGAGCTGAAATTAAAAATTTGGAAACGAAAGGAAGAAAATTTCTCTGAAAAATGTTTCGAACTGTATACGATAAAATATTTTGATATAGAGATTCAACGAAGAAATTTAACGAAACATTTCGAAAGTTTCAGGCGAAATTAAAATGAGAAGATTCATATTTTATGGACATTTGTCTAGAATAAATCCTTAAAGATTAAACGAAAAAAATTATTTTTGAAAAAATAAACAAATGGATTAACTAAACGTGAAAATCAAAGGATTAGAAAAGTCAAAAAGATATAAATTAAATAAATATCGTAAATTCTGAAGATAAAAAAAATTAATAAATATCACATAAAACAATTATTTAAGAGTTATAAAAGTGTTTCAAGAGAAAAAAAAATTGTCTAAAATAACAACCGATTGTCGTAAAAAAATAAGACAGAAAATTGAGCCACAAAATGAAATAATAATGGGAAAACAGAAAACCAAGAAAACAAAAATTTTTTATATAGAAAATATATGTAGATATATAACTCTACAGACTAACTCTACAGATAATTATCGGCACAAAAAAATCATAAATATCGATTCAATCTATGCATATAATTGATAAGGAAGTAAAGAAAATCAAATATAATTTAAAATTATTTTCTTTTTAAAGAAACTTAGCGATTTTTTTTAATTTTTTTATTTAAATGACACGAGTTAAAATATTAATATTAAATATACTTTATTAAAGAAGTAGTTAATAATTAATAATTTGAATAAATATTTTTTCTCACTTTTATAAACGTAATTATTCGATTTTTTTATATTTATTAACGTATAATTTATTAAAATTATAACAATAAATATATTTGAAGAATCTATAATGGAAATTATCATAAAAAATTCATGAAATCATTTAAGAATAAAAAAAAGTGAAGAAATATGTAGATATATAACTCTACAGACTAACTCTACAGATAATTATCGGCACAAAAAAATCATAAATATCGATTCAATCTATGCATATAATTGATAAGGAAGTAAAGAAAATCAAATATAATTTAAAATTATTTTCTTTTTAAAGAAACTTAGCGATTTTTTTTAATTTTTTTATTTAAATGACACGAGTTAAAATATTAATATTAAATATACTTTATTAAAGAAGTAGTTAATAATTAATAATTTGAATAAATATTTTTTCTCACTTTTATAAACGTAATTATTCGATTTTTTTATATTTATTAACGTATAATTTATTAAAATTATAACAATAAATATATTTGAAGAATCTATAATGGAAATTATCATAAAAAATTCATGAAATCATTTAAGAATAAAAAAAAGTGAAGAAATAAATACAGACTATAGTGAATTGTATCCGTTTCTATTTACGAATTACTGACCGTTGCGTTGTTAGTCTGTTGTGGATCGAAAGGCGTCCAGGCGCCGCCGTCGGTCCGTATGATGTCCTTACGTGGCGTTAGACGTAGGCACTACAGTGTACTGGACTGTTCGCCCCGGACCTGCCAAGCCACGAGTAGTACTAAGTTAAGGGTTGATTTTCTACAGATCTTATCACGCCAGTACTTATTAATGTATGCCCCCCTCACTTACTTCTTTTATAAACTGCGCATGCTACTTGAAATATTTTGTTTACAACTGACAACGAATATGCCGACAGAAATTTTTCACCCGTTTTAAAAGCGACTAACAGTTTTGTTGTTGCGATTGTTTGCTGTTTTATATTTTCTTGTTCTTGTCGATTGTTGTCCTAACAACATCAGTTTACTTTTTAGTCTACATCACTGCATTTGTTAACGGAGACAATACCCCTCTAAAACCCTCTCTACCATCTCCCTCTTTACTGCATTTCATTCTGAATCATTGAACCAATCAACGTCCTGTGTCCTGTTTTTTGTATAGAATAGTTTGTCATTTGTGTTATAATGTACAACGCGATGCGACTTTTTTTTTTATAAAAAATTTATTTTTCGTTTTTTTTCTTTCATTTTGCGTTAACAAATTTGAATTAGACTTTTTTAAACAACAGAATATTTTAAAGAATATGAAATAAGATAAATACAATTAAAATAGAAAAATGTTATGTAAATCGATTCAATAGTTTTAAAATTACAAAAAAGTAATATTATTAATTAAATAAACGTTTCACTTTTAGAACATTTCTTTTTTAATATTTAAAAAAGAATTTTCCTATAATTACAAAAAAAAAATATATATATAATTTATTTACCTTTGAATGAATTTTTGTTGTATACGTAATTATAACTTAAATGACGTATTTAAATCTTTTCCAAACTCCTCTTTTACAATTAGATAAAAGTACGAGTATAACAGTTTGTGTAAGAAGTCAGCCGGTCGGAATTTTCAATATTATAAAATAATTTTCAACATTTTACCACGAGTCTGCTGCCTAAATGGAGTTCATATCTCTTATTCGGACAACGTACGATACCTAGGACTCCATTTGGATTGCACATGGAAAAATCATTTGAGAGAAAGGAGGAAACAATTAAATATCAAGCTAAGCCGAACTGGTTATTAGGAAGAAGGTTTTCGCCGTGTTATCGTTAAATAACAAACCGTTGTTTTATAAAACTTTTTTAAAGCCAATATGGGCCTACGGGATACAACTTTGGAGTACTGTAAGCAGTTACAATATCGGCATCAACCAAAGATTCCAGAACAAAGTGCTGAGGAACATTTCGGAGACACCATGGTTTGTGAAGAACAAGGAGATCCACCATTATTTAGGGATTCGTGAAGAAATCAACCGGCTAAGTTCAAAGTATGTACTTAAGCTTAACGCGCACTAAAACCATCCGGCTGTTGTCTTTTGAATAATAGTGAATATGTGAGACAACTAAAAAGGCTGCATGTTTTGGATCTAGAGGCTGTTGTACGTTGAATATCATCTTTTTTTTACTGAAATTTCGCTGATACTATTTATGAATTATTTTAATATAGTAATATGAATTCTTTTGTTGTTTATGAATTGCTTAAATCTCCTGGTTTTGACATTGTTTCTCATATATGACCATTTTTAATTTCTTATATGTCTTCTTTTTTTCTCGTGTCTGACTTGTGACAATATTTTTTATATACTCAGTTGCTTGTTCCGTTTTGTTAACTATTTAATTATATTGTTATCAATACCTATGTTAAATTATACTACCATTTAATTTTTATTTTGTTCTTAATAGTTCATTTCCGAATTGTTTGTACTTTTTACGCTTAGTCGTACTTTATTCGTTATACTTTTTATTGTACTACTAGCAGACCCGGAAATGCTTCGCTATTGCTACATTTGAATATATATATATATATATGTTAAGTTCGTTTGTGTACGCTTCAAAAACTCAAAATGTTCTGCACCGATTGAGCTCAAATTTTAGCACGATATATAACCCGCATCAAAGATTGTTTGTATCTATTTTTCGCATCTGTCACATACCCGCGACCGCGAGAAAACAGTTTTTTTAACGGTCAGCTTGTACCAGTGACCGCGCCATCTGCCGGATGCGAGGGGAACACTCGCCATTCTAGCTAACGACAACCGCAGTCACATGTGAAACAATACCTGTTCCCAATTACATTGTTTATTAACAACAACAAAAAAACCTCCACTTGCATCTGATTCAGATTATTATACAATCTGAATTAAATATTCACTCTAATCGAGGTACTTTTGTGTGATCGTGTCGTGATTGAGCTGCGCCTTTCACCAAATCGTAAATAAGAGGTTATGTTTTATATGAGAGATGGTCAGAAAAAATATTAATTTTTTATAATTATTATTTAACTATTTCATTTAACTAATATTTTACTTATTTATTTAAATTCATGTATTTACTTATAATTTCACTGTTCAGGAAACTGATTGTAAATAATGTAATACATAAAAAAAAACCATATACCATAAAAACTACAGAAAATTAGTAAATCCTTTTCTAATATTTTATATTTTATCACATTCTTCGCCAAAATTATTTTTTCATACAAATTTTATATTCGAATAAAATAATATGAAAACAACATGTTAAGACTTTTGATTAGCGAATACCGGTTCGCAGGAAAGCGTAGTAATTCATAACAATAAAATGTTTAATTTTATTATGACCGATCATTTTCCATAAATTTTAAGAGATAAATTTAATTTTTGCAATCGGGTTAAATTAAAAATATCAGAAGGTGTAGGACCAAGTTTGAAAAACGACTTTCAAGAAATAAATTTCCTCATATTTCAATATAATATTAGATAAAGTTTTTTTCTTAACCGTTTCTTTCTATGACATTGCGACAAAAACAGTGTTGTTATAGATTTGATATTCGAACGGGATTTCATGAAAAGAAATCTAAATCCAGGTTGTACAGAATATATCCAGCCTTGAAAAACCCTAAATTGATATGTAGCCAGTCTTTTGATCCTGACACCGTTGATTTTTTGTTTAACATTATTTCATACATACTGTGTAAGAATTATAAATGCCTTTTTTTAATTCCGTAGATTGGTTGAATTTTATCATACTTATCAAATTTTATAAATTATTTTCACATAAATATTTTGTCCCTTTCGTTAAAAAATTATAGACAATATAGGTAATCACGGGTTGCCATTTCAACATATTAAAAAAATTATAAAATTTGTGGGCCATATCTACATCTTAGGAAAATTATGAATTTTTTTTTTCAGGAAAACATTGACCGGATTTTAAAATATTTATCTAATTTATTGCATCGTATCAATTTCCGTGTGCCAAAGAAGGCACATTATTCTTACCGATTTGATAATAGAATAAAATATTAAGTTAAGAAATTTATATCTTTTCGATTAAAAACGTGTTTGATTGGTTAGTATAGTTTCATACACATCGTAAATTATGAACAGCAATTTCTTAAGATTCTATTATTCGTTTGAATTTCATCATAGCTTATAATTTTCAATAAATTTAGTGGAATAAATGTATCGTTTTTGAAATCAGGTTAAACTTTAATCGTCTAAAAACTAATTGTTTGGAAATTGTTCTGTCATCGGTTTGTAAAACATAAAATAACTCTTTTTAATTTTAGATTAAATATTTTATAATTTTATGAAGCAAAATTGTTTTTAATATGACTGCCCAAAAAAGGAGTGTAATGTATTTATGGTTATGCTATGTATGTATATATGTATATTCTAATGTAGAAGTTCAACGGCTGAACCGATTTAAATGTATGATCCCGCGTTGGAATCCGTACATTACCAGGAGTGTCATAAACTACATTAATATGTACGAGGTGTGATCAAAAAATACGGTGAATGAATTTCTATAGCGGCAACTGCCGACGCTACATCCATATGTATCGCGTCTGTCGCGCAACATGGATTTTGAACAACGCACTAACATTAAGTTTTGTCTTAAGTTGCAAAAGAGTGCCAAAGAAGCTCACGAAATGTTAGAATCGGTGTACGGCGATAATGTGGTAACTTTGAAGACTGTGTACAGGTGGTATGACCGATTTAAAAACGGAAATGAGTCTGTTGAAGACGAGCAGCGTGCGGGACGTCCAGTAACCTCAAAAACAGTTGAAAATGTGCAAAAAGTGGAAACAATGGTTCGTTCAAACAGGCGAATGATTATTCGAGAGCTATCGGAAGATCTTAACATCTCGTGCGGATCCGTTCAAAGCATTTTATCTAATGAATTGCAAATGAGACGAGTGAGTGCAAAATTTGTTCCCAGACTTTTGAGTGATGAACGGAAGGAAAATCGTGTGTCAATTTGCACGGAGTTGAAGGGTCGTCTTCATGCAGATCCGGACGTCATGGCCAAAATTGTAACTGGAGATGAAAGTTGGGTCTATGGCTATGACCCTGAGACCAAAATGCAGAGTTCCCAATTGAAAACCAGTTCATCTCCTCGCCTAAAAAGGCACGTCAGTCAAAATCCAACATCAAGGTCATGCTCGTTGTTTTTTTTCGATAGTGAGGGCATAGTGCGATCAGAGTTCGTTCCAAGGGGAACAACTGTAAACCCTGAATTTTATAAGGGTGTACTGCAACTTTTGCGAAACGACGTACGAAGAAAGCGACCAGAAAAATGGACCGATGGCTTCCTTCTTCACCACGACAACGCGCCGTGTCACACCTCGCTTCTCATTCGCGAGTTTTTGGCCGAAAAAAGTGTTCCTGTCTGTCCACATCCGCCATACTCACCGGATTTAGCACCATCAGACTTTTGGCTCTTCCCAAAAATTAGAACTGTGCTTAAAGGAAAACGTTTTGACACCATTGCTGACATTGAGAGGGCCACGACCGAGCAGCTGAAAGCCCTTCCGAAAGACCCCTTCCAGAGATGCCTCCAGTCATGGAGTCAACGTTGGGATAAGTGAATTGCTAACCAAGGACAGTACTTTGAAGGAGATTAAATCGAATTCTATTTAACCTTATTACTTTTTTTAATAAAAAATTATTCACCGTATGTTTTTATCATACCTCGTATATACATAAAATGTATATATGTAATATGTATATAAATTCAAGTGATTCAAAAGGAAAGGAAAATAATCTGGAAACTGGTTCAAAATAAGGGTAATCTAGTTTGAAATAAAAAAAGAGCTTTGAAAGAACATGAAATAGAACAACTTGAAATAAGGAAAAACGTTCTTACAAACATATGTCCGAAAACGCTTTGTTATCGAGTTACAGATAGCGAAAAATTTCACGCGGATTTCAGTATTCCCGGTGAAATTTCAGGGTACTTGGAGCAAACTAGATATTTGGTTTCTCATGTTTTTGACCTGAAAAACGAAAAAACAGGCCCCAGAATTGTATTTCCCGTAGTTTTTCATAATATCCAACATAAACAGAAAAATTTAGAGACGAAAATATTTTTTTTAAATTTGAAGTGCAATAACGTTGTTAAATAAATGCGTAAATTTTATTATCAAAATGTGTAGAAAATTTTATTGAGAAAATTGGTTTAATAAAGTTTACGATAAACAAAAAAAATAAACTTTTATCAATAACAAACTTAAAAAAAGTTTTTTCGAATGTGTAAAAATTAAAAACAGCTGAAGATTTCTATAATACTTAGTACAATAAATTTAGACCTATGAAAAATTGAAATATTTTTAATTTACTTTTAAAAAAATACTCACTGTGGTTTACACTCTAACAATTTATTACACGACTGCCCAAAAATGAGAGAAATGTCAGAGTTATGTACGTATGTATGTTCCACCGTAGCATATCAACTGAATTTAGATGTATGACCCCGCGTTGGAATTCTTACGTTACCGGGAGTGTCATAGGCTACATATATATTTATGTTTAAATAAATTTAAAAAATTTGAAAGCAATATTATACTAAATACAAATATTACATACAAAATTGTCACCCGCACGCTCTTTAATTATCCTATATTAAAGAGCAATGTTTTTTTGGCAGTCTTTTTTTAACGTTTAATTTTTATCTCTTTTTGTCTATTTTTATGTAAGTTAAAATGAACAACACAAGAATATTATTATATAAATTTGACAACGGAATAATATTTTAAGAGAATAAATCTAGATCGAAATACTTACTGTCTTGATTTGAATGCCAGTAAGTCGGTTTGCATAATCCTATACAACATTTTATATCATAAACAAGATTTCTTTTAATTTTGTTATTCGGTTGAATTTTAATGCACATTAACTTTCTATAAATTTACTAAATAGATATTTGTATCTTGCAATTACATAAATATATTACGGTACGCGCATATAATCTCAGGATCTAAGAATCGAAATTACGTAAGCTTATTACAACGTTTAATTTTTCATAAAAATTATTTAAAAAAATAATTGTTTTAATTTTTCATTTTTTAATAAATTTCTTTACAAAAAAGGTTTACCTTCTGATTTTACAATAGAATAAAAGATTACAAAAAAACATTTTAAATCCTGTTAAGAAGTTTCTCAATTTTGATGAGAACGACAGTTGGCTGATAACCATTATCAAACACAACTTTAAATTTTGAACAATAATTTATTTAAATTATATTATTCGGTTAAATACTACCTCAAAACCATTTTCAATATTTTTTTTAGAATAAATTGTTTAATTTAGCGATTGGATAAATATATTAATACCTGGGATATGACATACTAGGGTCAAAACTCTATACATTACAATAATTTTTCTTCAAAGTTACTGAAAACAAGGGGTCTGTGCCCCCTGGCCGCTTTGCGACAGCCATTTCAGCGTTTTTCTTACATGTCATATTTTAGGGAGAACCAATGTTCGCTCATACTTCGACCTCGAGTTGAGGAAAAGTTTTGTGTAAGTCCTCATTAGGTGTGACTTGATTATCCGAGTGTTTTAAGCCATATCCCGTCCCATTAAATTAATTAGATCTCGAATTATTGCGTTTTTCATGTTTTCAACATTTTTCTTACCATTTTATAATATAAGGAGAATTAATTATTTTATGGTGCTATTCTTGTCAAGATTTTATAATGGTTTTATCTGGAACAGTTCCCTTCGTTTTATATCGTTCGTAAATAACGTTTTTATTAAATAATAAAAACATTACCGTACAAAAAAATCAAAATGAAGAAAAATAATGACCAAAATAGTGACGTAAGAGCCGGGGTTTTGGATATATTTTCAACTTTGTTTCGTTCTATTATGCTTAATCTATTAACTTAAATTTATTCACTTACTTTAACGTAAATTTATTTACTTAACGTAAATCTATTCACTTAAATTAATGCTTTCATGAAAACTAAAGCTCCATTTAAGTATACATCTAATATTAAGGTAATTATTTTGAAATGTATTGTACAATAAACATTATTTTTAAAATTATAACAACAATAATACAGACAAAAAAAGCAAATAATTAGCTTAATATTTAAAATAAAAAAAGTTGTAAAACATATTGTAGAAAAAGGTTTGGTTAAACGTACTTTTGGTTAAACTGTATGTGATGCGATCTAGCGTAGAAGTGCTTCATTCAAAATGAAAATGTGAGCACGTACTGTAAACAACCAACACACACTTCTTGATATAAGGGATAATTTTTCCATTTTTATGATTTTTCATACAAAAGAAAAATAATTTCCTACTGATAGAATGAAAAAAAAAAAAACAAGTCGAAATATCCAATCTTTGATTTTAAACATCGGTTGACTAGTTAATATATCTCATAGTACATCACAATTATTAATGTTATTATTTTGGACTTCCATCGATTAGTTTAATATTTTTATAGTCTCAGTTTTTGAAAATTCTGTGAGTATGATTTGTTTTTAAAACGGTTATAGATAGTCTGTAGGTAGATTAAGATTTAGGTAAAAAAAAAAACAAAAAAAAAATAGGTATATGTAAACGTAGTTCCGCAACGTAATATATTTTTTTCATATCTTCCGCAAGAATATAGTTTTAACGTATCATCTAAGTATTAATTATCATCTTATTTGTTTTATTTTTATCATATTTTGCACCTTAATAATGTTTTTATGCGTATTTGAAGTTCGAGAGAATAATATAAAAAAAATTGATATATTCTATCTTTCACCTACAAACTACTATTTGCTATCGGTATTCGATACAACCAATACAGTATAATTATTCGGTTTGGATACACTAAAATGACGTTTATTATCCACCATTCTATTTACTTTCAAACGCTACTAAAGTGACACTCATGTGAAAAGGCGTAACGTTTGATGCCAGTTTAATAAAAATCAGTACCGATTATTTACGAATTATAAGAATCGAATTATACCATCGTGATGAAAAACACAGATTATGTACGAATAAGCATTCCTACCAAAACCAGATTATTATACTTTTTGAGTAATATAGAAATAATAATATTTAAAATGAAATAAGACAGAACTTAAAAAAAACCAAGTAGAGATATCCGTCTTTGATTTCATACAAACTTGACCAGATACCAGAAAACTGGTATTGTCACGATTTTCTAAATTGGAACCGATAATGATAACAGGGACATCTTGAGTATCTCCAGGGCTATGAAACAATTTTAAATATATATTTTTTTAAAATCCTGATGTACCGTGTAACTAGCAGGCTTGAATAACCTTCAATACATGCATTTTTTTTTTTGCAAAGAGATAATTAAAATAGCTAATAATTTTATTGCACATTTATTTTTTATCTCAGAAAATGTCTATTCCATCTTTGGTTTAATCGTTTTACAAGATAGTTAAATAATGACGGTCAGAACTAACTAGAAGTTCGGGAGTGATTCGTTAAGGTAAGTTTTTAGTGCATTTATTATGAGAATTGTACTGTTTTTAGCTGAAAAAAAAAATTAGTATTTGTGCGATGTTTGAAGGTTTACGTAGTCATGTATTTGATCTGTGTACGAGTAAATCGAAAGAGATTATTGAAGAATTTAAGTTATTCATTTTGAGGTTATCATTTTAGTTGAAATTAGTCTGCTTGGAAAAACTGAGGAAAATGAGTCGATATTAAAAGAATGGAGGAAAATAATAGCATTTTGTTTACGATTTTACTATTTTAACCTGTTAATAAGGGCTTATAAAACTGTGATTTGTGTATATGTATACTCCTTGAATTCAATCTAAAAATATTTGCCGCGTGTTGTAAAGGTGTACACATCGAGGTAACCGAGGTTTATCAGGGAATATCCGTTTATAAATCACAATAAACTGTTAAATTATAACAGTGTTTCATTTTGTTTGCATGTTCCAGGGGGTTAACAAATATGACACACATACGTAAAAATAAGGTTTTATGTTTATCATTCAACGGTAAGGTAACTGATCGATAAAGAAGTTTATGAAAAAAATATATATCGACTTCCACTTTCAAATCATGTACCGTATTAACAGGAAAATGTCTGAATAATTGCTTCATGAAACGGAACAGTTTTGTTATAACAACAGCCACAAACCGCTAAAGAATTGTAAGTTCACTGGACTGATTTTTGAGTGAATAATTTCTAACGAGTGAGAAAAAATCCCTTAACTAAAATGGACGGTGTTCTCTCTCTTTGTCACGGATATGCAAGCTATCTCATTCATTAGGGTTCTAATTGATCGATAAAAGTAGAAAAACACACTGGAATACTTCATTTTTTTTTTTAATATTAGTTTTAATAATAAAGTTGGGTCACGGGCAAAACAATAAATTGCAGTCTTTATAATCTACAGATTTCACAACACTTCGAACATTTAAGATTATAATAAGTAAACAATAAAAGGATATGAAATAGATATCAAAGCTAATTCCTATATTTCTGTTTAGGAAGCAAACAGAAATTTGCTTCTGATTATGATCTTTATAGTAGATAGTACTTTAAAAAGAATTAAATTAGACACTTCTGTTTAATTATATTTAGGTGATATAAGGAGTTCATTTGGCAAGTGGTGATTCAGGATTTACACAGTAAAACCCGAATCATCACTTTACCTTTATCCACAAAGTATAATAATAGTTAGCTGAACCTAATTTTTTTTTCTTGAAATCGATTTTTATCAAACCTTTTAGTAGACAGTAATGTGTTTGCGTTGTATTTTTATTTTTCTCCCTGTAATTCTAGAACGACTGCACGAATTGTTACAAAATCTCTATTAAAAGATTCGTCTCAGAGGGACGGATGATGTAAAATAAAGAATGATATAGAGAAAACAAAATGCCGGACAGTAGTCGATTGATTGTCTTTTCCTAATCAAAACACCAAAATAGTTTCAAACTTATCAAATTGAAGATATCAGATGAAAATAAAAAAGGATTTCAAAAGCATATTTATCATAAGACTCATAAAAATGTTAAATATAAAAATAATACTAATACGATTTAAAAAAAAAATATATAAACACGTTAAATCAAAATATTAAAAATGGATTTACAATTCATTTATTAAAATCGAGTAATAATAATTTAAAATCTATTCATCAGAGTAGATTTTAGATTCCACAGGAATAGTTCGAAACTAGTACGAAGAAAAAACAAAAGAAAAGAAAAGTGTACATGTTATAAATTAAATGAATATGTTGTTTAAATACTAATAATTCTTTTAAATAATTATAAAATAAATAAATTAATAATAGTTTAAATAATTTTTGTGCATTATTTAGTATTGTGAAGACTCTTTCATTAATTCTAAACTTGAGGATTTCTAATGCAACAGAATTCTTTGTCGACATAATTTTTAATGTGATTTTTTTTTTTTTTGTTAATTTTTAACAACATACACTTTTACTGTTACAACTCGGATATTCTGTGGACACGTTCTTTAAAAAAAATATTTTGATGAGGTGAAATATTAAAATTGGATAGGTTGATAAAATACAAAGAAATTAAAAAATGAATAAGAGATTCTTCTAAAGAGACGAACTGGATAGACGATTCATTTACCCTTAAACCTTCAGTTATAATTAATTTGATAATAGAAAGAAATTTTAAAGATAAAATCGTAAAAGATAAGACAATAATACTGTTGTCTATAAAGCAGACAAATGAGGATATAGCATGCTGTAATTATGTTAAGGTTAAAAATTTATCACAGCACAGTAATAGAGAGAGAATAGCAACAGACCAGTCAAGTAGTTGACAAAAAATCCCATACCCTTTACAGGAATCAAACCCAAGTTAGATAATTTAAACTTTCATCCTTTATGTTATTTTATTCAGCACTATTTCTATATTCAAAGAAAAATCTATAAATCGATACTAAACGGTTATTGAAATAAACTGGAAAACACTCGAAAAATGTTTACTCAAAAATTTTAAATTAAAATGTTAAACGATCACATCAATACTGAGAAAATATAATAAAATTATAATTATTTTATTATTAAATAAAAAATAAATAATTTCAAAATACTGAAAAAAGAGTATTTCTAACAGTTTTTAAAAAGATAAAAAAGTAAAATTTCCAAACAACTGTTGCCAAAAAAGTAAGAAATATTATTTTAGGCAATCCCAATCAAAAGCGTAAAGTTATCAATAAAAAAATCTTAACAACTGAAACCTCAACTCAAATTGCCGATCACGAATGATGTAACATATGGTATAGCATTGAATAAGACAACATTTTATTCCAAGAAAGACAATGATAGAATGTTCCTTAAACCAATAAGACAGATATTCATTCATTCATTCACATGAACAAAAATTAAGGATGAGTATGACAGAACATTTTATTCCTTATAGTTATTCAGGAATAAAGTTTCTCTATTTTGATAAACTATTTTTCCTCAGCTATCTAATTTCTGTTTATTATGATTAATTATTTAAACTCTAGTTTCTAATAAATTAATTTTGTGACCAGCTTACAAATAATATTTAGATATGTCCGATTTCTCTGCTCTCTATATAATATACAATGAACCAAATATATCTAAATTCTACTTTCAGTTTTTCTTTTTGTTGTCTTGCATATTGCTAATTATTTTACTTTCCTGCTCTTTCAATGGATTTAGTTTGATCTTTAATATTTTTGAGGATATTTACTAGACGACGTTGCCGAATAACGTTAAAGTTCTGATATATTCAAATGTTTCTTATTTGGTTGCTTTACGATGAAAAATAAAATGAATTTCTGTCTACATTTTCTCCGATCCATCTTAACTATTCTGAATTAAGGTTGTTTTATTTGTTAATTTTTTTCAATTCTTTTCTGAATATTGTAGATGGTTTTTCTAGTAAAACCACTGTATTCAACTGTGATTTAATAAAATTGTATTAAATATTCTAGTGTACTAATAGCCTATTCGCTCGCCTTTCCCGTCTAGCCAGTCTAGCCTTCTGGACCCCGTTGTATTATTTATTTTCATGGTTATAAGAATAATACTGATAAAATTATCAGTGCCTGATTATTATTAACGCCTTTCCCGTCTAGCCAGTAGGCGGAGCTCCCTGGACCCTGTTGTGTTCGTTATCATCATCGTTATAAGAATAATACTGATAAAATTTCTAAACGAAGTCATTTGAAAGACACTCTTGTAATGTATAGAAAATCTTTGGATTTTGGATGGTCTCCATTCAACAATGTTTTAAGTACCTTCAGCGGTTCTTGAATTGGAGCTAAATGAACCTTTTTTGTCGTACAGCATATCCCTTTTGGTTCCCCTTTCCATTTCTGAGCATGACAATACGAATACACTTCTCATGGCCGCAATATGTCCATGATCGACGTACTTAATCTGTACGTTATAGTTAAAACCATTTCTATCCTTATGAACCATGGTAGCTCTACGATGACAACAGTATGAACTCGTGAGGAAGTTTACCGCAACTCGCGTTGCAAATTTATTGCAACACGAGACTGGGCGTAGCGCTCTCGGCCAGCAGCTAACCAAGAATCCTGCACTTCAGCTGTTTTAGAAAACTGAGATACTCTTATTCTTTTAGCTGACTTTGAATAATAAGAAAAGTTACTTGTCTTTCTTGAAAGCATATTTTTTTAACTTTTGACAATCGAATATCGACAGCCAGAATAAACAATCAAAATTCATGAACTTTCGCTAAATGTGCTAATTTAAGCTAATTACAATAATAATAATAAAATATTTAAAGGTATATAGATCTCAACTCAGAGATATTTTTTTTTTACCATGGTTACAGAGATATAATGAAGTAAAAGGATTAATTTATTTTCTTAAATATCTTAACCCCTATTAGGAATATCGTGATAGTTCTAACTGGAGATATTGACCAAGTCTCTAAGGTATAAATCTGCAAAGTTTTATTAAAATCTATCAAACATTTTTTGCGTGGTGCGTGCACGGGGACGATATGTATAGATTATACTCATAGTTTTGTATAATATGCTGATACAACCAAATTTTAATAATATTTTCACAAATTGTTGAAATAAATAACAAAATTATTCCTAATTCATTATTTATTTTTTTATTTTAAATATTTCACTTTTTTTATTACTTTTTTAACATCACCTTTTATTTGTTTTTCACATTTTTGATATTATACGAATGATTTATCATAAATGTTTATCGGAATAAAAAGTTATTATTATTAATACACAAATATAATAATATATGTTTGTATGTATGTATTATTATATAAAAACAAGTACGTAATATAATTACAATACTGTAAGGTGGATAATAATTATTTATGAATTTATCAGTTGTTGAGGATTATTAATATATATGAAAAATAATCATCATGTTTATTGAATAATAACGTACTAGCTGCGATCAGTAAAAGATAAAACTAACTGACTAGAATTAAGAATATTTTTATTAAAATCTAAGTTAAATTAATGGAATTTTAAATCATTTGATTATTTGCTATTTGTTTTTTCCATATATATTACTTTTACTTTCTTTTTCTGTTTAGCCTCTGGGAATTACCGTTCAGGTATTGCTTCAGAGGATGAATGAGGATGACATGTATGAGTGTAGTCTTGTACAGCCTCAGTTCGACCATTCCTGAGATGTGTGGTTAATCGAAACCCAACCACCAAAGAAAACCGGTATCCACGATTTAGTATTCAAATCCGTTTAAAAGTAACTGTCTTTACTAGGCCTTTAACGCGTTCCTAATTATTTTGATTAGAACTAATCGTGTTTTACAGAGTTTATTTTATTTTTATTACGTAACACATCGTTTACTCATGTAGACGTGTAAAAAAAGCGTATGATGAATTTTATGTAACAGGAAAACATGTCAGGTGATAAATTTAGTTGTCATTTCAAGATAAATGTCAATTTCTTTTAGCCGCTCCGTAACTTATCCTATAATAAATAGATTATCATTGTTTACGTTTATTTATTTTTTATTAAGTAGAAATATTTCATTACCTTAATTACTCATGTAACTCATGAGTAATTAATAAAAATTGGATAGTGATTTATCCTGTTTGTCCACTGGATAAATCACGGTCGGATAAGGAAGTAATGCTTATTATCCAGTTGCCGTTTTCAGTTCCGTTTTCGAGACATTATTCATTCTTATGTTATATTTTTATTGATAATGATTAGGATTTGTATTATGATGTTTCCTTTATAACAAATCATATGCTGTTCATCCCCTTTCTCTCGCGATTAGATGATGTAGTCTTATAATAATTGCAAATTCATTATTTCTTTAATCTTTGAATTCTGTTTACGGATGAAATACATTTCCTAATATCCTTGAAAATTTAAACTTGTAATATTTGATCTAAACGATTAATGTAATGAAAAGAAATTTAAAAATGTTCAAGGACGCCTAAATTAACGAATCTCAAAAATTCAAGTTACTTTTGTAAAATTTTTTATCAGAATATATCCTAATATAAAAGAGAGCTATATCTGAAAAAATTGAGTTCAAATGTTTTCCCCTTTTCTTTACGTTATTATTAATATTTTTAGTTTAATTTATTTCTGAGAAAAAATGTAGAATTCCTATTATTTTTACATTTTTTTTATTATATATAATTATTATCTTTAATATAATAATATATAATTTTACACAATAATTTTTGTTTGTTTTTCTTTGCTTCAAAATCTAGACTAACGTATTTAAGTAAAAATAATTATAGTCTGTTAAAAAAAATTGCTGAATTTGAGTTACAATAATTTTATAACCAACAGATATGGAAAAACTAATATTTATCAAATTATGTCCTACAGTCTACTGTAAATAAATCATTTAACAAGAGATAAATATTAAAAATTTAAAAAAATATACAACTGCCAAATTTTTAGTATTTCTATATAGTATAATTATTTTTCAGATTTTTTTAATTTATTTGAACTTATATATATATATATATATATATATATATATCTTTCTTTCTTTTTCCTGTTAAGCCTCCGGTAATTACCTTTCAGATAATACTTCACAGGATGAATGAGGATGATATGTATGATTGTAAATGAAGTGTAGTCTTGAACAGTCTCAGTTCAACGATTCCTGAGATTGTGGTTAATTGAAACCCAACCACCAAAGAACACCGGTATCCACGATCTAGTATTCAAATCTGCGTAAAAATAACTGACTTTACTAGGACTTGAACGCTGGAACTCTTGACTTCCAAATCAGCTGATTTGGAAAGATGCGTTCACCACTAGACCAACCCGGTGGGTTAATATATATAAAAATAAAATTTATTTACATCGTGAAACTTAATCAGGAAATTACAATTGTTTCCAGTTATTATGGTATCCAGTTCATGAACAAGAACGTATAGAAATATAGGTGGAAATGGAGATAATTTTTTTTTTTAAACATCATTTATTACCAAAATAATAGACTGAAATTTTATGAGAGTAAACTTAAAAAAGACATGTTTTGTCGAAGTTTAAGGACTAAAAGTTGCATGTAACAAAAATGTATGGCGTAAAAAACCCTAGTTTTTCTGAAAAATGTTAATAAATCTTGAACCGCAGCTTAATAAAATAACATAGAACAGAAGAAAAACATAACATCAGACTAATACCTCTACATTTTTATATAACTGTCCCATAAAAGTGGTAAAATACCTCAAACTTAGCGATCTTTAGTTTTTTATTTTTTTGTTTAACCTCCGAGACCACCGTTAGGTATTACTTAATAGAATGAGATGAATGATTTGTAGCGTGTGTGAAAATTCCATGCCTGACCAGGATTCGAACCCGGGACCTCCGAATGAAAGGCCGAGACGCTACTACTCACGCCATGGAGGCGAGCAGCAATCTTTAGTTAGCCAAAAGGAACCGATTCAGTTCGAGTTGTTTTCAAGTATCGATAACATTAATAAAGTGTAAAATCTTACAATCAATGTTAACATTTAACCAATCATATACGAGTCTTTTATGGCTAATTTAATTGGGTATTTAGCACAAAATTATTTCTAAAGAATGATTCCATTACCTATATTTACATCAAGTATGCTAAGAGAAGAAAATGGATACAAGCAAAAAAGATTGAATGTAATTTCCTTTAAAAATATTTATATTTTTTTATAGAGAATATATGTACCTATTCAAAACAAAAAATAATAAATTAATTTTAACATCTTACATTATATCATATTTACATTTTATGTTGAATAAAGTTTATTATGGGTTGACTTTCCAACAAGTAACAGTTTTTTAATGCATTATAAATAATTTAGTTTGATTTTCTTCACAGCCAGTCTTCGATAAACAGAAGAGGATCTCGATTAAAGCCGTGATTTTTTTCCCTCATTCTTCGTAAAATGACAGGTTTCAATGATCATTCGTGTGTTTTGTATAGGATGTCACTAGTGAAAACATTTTTAATCTTTCTCATAACTAAATTGTAAGATTTTTTTAAAGAAAATTTAATCGCCTAGATAGACAAATTGATTAATCTTTTCAATTTTTCTGATGTCATCATTATTCAGTAATACATTTTTATAGGTTAGTAATTTGTACCCTGATCACATTCTGATGTTAAACTACTTCCCCACAAAAACTAAAAAAAAGCAATAGGCAAACTCACACTCTGTAGCTATCTCTTTAAGTTGTTTTTGTGCATTTCATTTCTTATTTTTATCAAGCTGCAAGTTCTCACTTTTACTTTTCTTATGAATAGTTTTTTCATAGGGGCAGCATTTTTGAAGGCACAACTATATCCATTTTTTATGATTATCCACTACATAAGCTTAAAGCTTCTGAATGGGAATATAAAATGTACATTTTATTGCGCATGAAAAATTACATGCCTGACCAGGATTTGAACCCAGGACCTTCCTGATGAAAAGTTGTGATGCTGCTACTTTACTGGATTAAAGAAATTGAGAAAAATTATTTTTTCATAGACTTTAAAATGTTTAAATTTAAAGAATTGATTAGATTTTTTTTTTTTTTGATTTTTTACATTAGACAGCTATGTTTAGTGGTCAGTTTTACTTTTTAAGTTAAGCATCTCGATTAGAAGTTTTATAAACATTTTCTGTTTCTTCATGCTGTAATTCTTTCAAAAATATTGAAAAATGTTATACAATAACTTTAGCAACATTTTAATGACATTAAAATATTAATTAGATATATAAAATTTTAGATAGTATTTGTTTAATATTAATTTATTATTTATTAAAATGGTTAAGGAAGGACATTTGTCTATAAAAATAAAAATTCATCCATCTGAACCCTATAAAAAGAAAGTAAATAAATAATAATATATATTGGCTTTTGAAAATAGTCAGATTATATAAAATTAAAATAAAGAGTTGTTTGAAAAATAAAAATACTGGTAAAATGTTACAGAATTTTTGTGATTCAGATCATAATTGTGGCTTAAGAATGATTAATATACATATAGTTTATAAGATTAAATGAATCTTTTATTGTGTTAATTACTGAAATATAAATTTATACTTTTGCTGAACGTGACCTGTTTCATAATAATTATCAATAAGTCACTCACATTCATTTTTTTTTCCATTTAATAATTAATTTTGTAAACTAGGTGACCCGATTAATTGGAAGTGACTATTATTACATGTAATACATACCATTGATTACTTCAGTATGTACCATTATTGTTGTAATAGCTTTTATTTTCCTTGTTCTCTTAATATTTAATGTTTATTGATATTTAACTGCGGTAGTTTGTTAATTTATTTATTTCACTCACTTACTGATTCTTTAATGGTTTTATAAAAATTTTTAAATAATATTATAAGTCATGACGCAGACAATGATAATGTTTCATAATCTCTTAATCGTATCTTATAGAAAAAGCCTGACCAGGATTTGAACCCAGGACCTTCCTGATGAAAGGTTGTGATGCTGCTACTTTACTGGATTAAAGAAATTGAGAAAAATTATTTTTTCATAGACTTTAAAATGTTTAAATTTAAAGAATTGATTAGATTTTTTGTTCTCTTAATATTTAATGTTTATTGATATTTAACTGCGGTAGTTTGTTAATTTATTTATTTCACTCACTTACTGATTCTTTAATGGTTTTATAAAAATTTTTAAATAATATTATAAGTCATGACGCAGACAATGATAATGTTTCATAATCTCTTAATCGTATCTTATAGAAAAAGCGTATTGAGAAAAGTTTTCTTTTATTAAAAATTTATATTAATTCATCTTCAGCAGGGTAAGTTTTTTATTGGTGACGTAATTATCTGGGATATTTATCTGACCTAGACAATCAACCACAAACAGTTGAAAGAACTAATCCATAATAGCTTTAAAGTACACATAAAGAGGATTCTTAAGATCAAGCTCTCTGCTATAAATATGGTTAAGACAATTAATACCTATTCCATTCCAGTACAAACATATTCATTTAGAACTCTCAAATGGATTGAAATGAAATTGCTGATTTTAACCATGAGCTTCATGTGATGTTCACAAGATACAGAATACGTCACTCTAAAAGTTCTATGGACAGATTCCACTAGCCAAAGAAGAAAGAAGTCAGAGGACTGATAGATATTGCTAACCTCCACCACAAGCAAATCAATGCACTGAGCGAATATTTCCTGAAATCATCTTTAAGTCCAGTGCTCTGCATATTGACATTAGTAATGCTGACAACACTAACCCATTGTATCTGGGAAACAGCGAGTTGTCATTTCTAAAAAGTGATGGTATTGATTTTGAAGCCTTGTTTAAGTGACTGCCAATAGGAAGCATATTCACTGAGAAAGAAATAATAGCTTTAATAATCATAATAGCTTTTCAAAACCATGATCCTATAATCTGGTATCCTTACCAGATCTGGTATCTTTATAAGAAAGAATTAATTTAATATAAGATTAAGGATTAATCTTATAAGATTAAGGATTAAGGATAATCTTAATAAGGATAAGATTATAATCTTAATCTTATTAAGGATTATAAGATTATTTCTTATAATCCTTGGTTGCTACCAAGAAATATAAGTACATCCTCAAAGACCCAGTTATGAATTCAGATTTCTGCAGATTATGTAGTAAAGGCCAAGAAAACATTTAAGGACATCATCAGTGGTTGCTCAATGTTAGCCCCTGTCAAATACCTCAGCGACATGACAGTGTTGCTGTGGAGAAACAAAAGGATCTAATTAATTACACCGAACCCTACTACAAGTACCAGCCACATGCTGAAACATGACAACGAACAACAGAAGGTTTAATGGAATCGGAAACTGAGAACTGACCAGACCATTGTTCACAGACAGTACAATATTGTTCTAACAGACAAAGCAACAAAGTGCAATATCTAATTGATATGGGAGTGACAGCAGCTGCTAACTTAAAAACTGAAATCAGGAAAAAATCTGATGTGGACAACACATGACTTCCTTGTACGCCAATTAAATTATATTTACACATTTAAAAAAAAATGAAAGTATATAAAATATTTCATTAAAAACTTCTGATATTTTTTAATTTTTTGTTTTTGTAATTGAATTATTATTCATCGTAAAAATTTTTTTTATAATGAAGGTTAATAAATTATTAATAGATCAATATATTTAAATTAAAAAATACTTAAAAAAAAAAAGAGTAAAGTCTGATTTGAATCGATTTTCCTTCCCCTAAGAAACAAATATTTCAATAATTAAAATGTTATTTGACTATTACTTTGGAACCAATGAAAATAAGTACCACTTATGATAAATTGTTGAAAATCTCACAATGAGGACTTATTACTGCAGTTAAGAGAAAGTCCAAAATTCAAACGTTTTGGATTCTGGGCTTTTTTGGACATTTTTGGTTCAGTTGATTGCAATCAAAAGAGGAGGTGCACAGCTAGATGTTACAACAGTTTTAAATCCAAAATTTCAACATTCTACAGCTAATCGTTTTTGAGTTATGCAAGATACATATATATATATATATATATATATATATATATACATAGTTACAGATGTTATGCCAAAACTAGTCAAAATGGATTTTTCTGTTGAAATCTGGAAACCAAAATTTTTCACGATCACAATGCTTCCCTTACTTCATACAAGGAAGTAAAAATTAACACATACCTATATCTGTCCAACAAGTTCAAAGGTTTCTGGCATCAGGATATAGTAGCTGTCGTCCCTACAGTAATTGGTGCACTAGGAACAATACATCTAGAGTTGTACTGTGCTTTATACCAATTAGGACTCGGAAGAACATCTGCATATAACTACAGAAAATTGTCATTCTAGAAACATATAATATGATGAGGAAAGTTCTTGGTAGCAAAGCCAGCCCTTGAGTAGTTTGGACAGAGACTTGGGATCTCCTCCACCTGTGAACTATAAAAGCCAGGCTCCATCTGAGAAAAAGACGATGATAATACTAATGATAATATAGGAAAACAGAAAATTAACCAGTACATTTGGAACCATTTTATATTGTTTTTTGTCTGTAATGTTTGATTTTAAATCAAAGCTTCATTGCTTTTTTAAAAATAAAACTACCAGTGATAAAATTTGGTTAGGATCAAAGTTGTGGGCCATACTGTTTAACAAGCATTCCCTGTGTAAAAATTATCTCTACCTTTATTGCCATTTTTTTTTTGTGGAAAATTTCAGCATAATGACCTCGTCATATTGGGCCAGTTTATTTGTTTGAAAGCCCATAAAAGTGTATTAAGGACAAAAGATTGATGGGGATCACATGTGAAACCACTTGCTGATAGACCGATAAGCAGTTTTTAAATGAAAGAAAGTTTTTACTCTAAAATTCCTTTTCTTTCCCAAACATGAATAAGTTAGATTTTATAGATAAAATTATACTTTACGTTAGGTTTTGTAGAAAATTATACTTAAGTTAAACCTTTTGACTAACCCTTTTTAAAGTATTGAATCATCAGAGGATGATTTGATAAAGTTAAAGACGAGTCACCAGATGATAGTAAAAAAAAAGATGAAATGAATGTAAAAGAAGCAATCTCTACCATTGATATTTTATGTAGACGGGTAGGTAATGTGTCCAACTTCAACAATGAATGACAAGTGTCATTCATTAGCAGTTGGATATAGTAAAATGCTTCTGAAAAAAATTTACATTAGTGAAATACCAGTGGTATGCATCTGGATAGATATTATTCAGATATGAAGGAAACATATATGATAAAATGAAAATAACTTTAAATAAAAATTTCTGTTGTAAGGATAGTCTGTAAAAAATTTCTTCAGAAAGCTATATTCTAATAATATATGTATAAAATAATATTAAAACTGGTCTGAAATATGAGTAAAAACTGTGGGAAATTGCCACCAAATTTAACCATAATATACTTAATATTTTTAATCCAAATGTCTAGGAATCTTCACAAGATCATTGTGGTATATCAGTAATAAAAAATTGCTGATGTGCTTACTAAAATTCGTATAATTAAAGAAGAGATTACACAACATCAGTTGTGTAATCTCTAGAAATTTTTTAAATACCTCTACAAATTTTTTAGTTCATGAAAATTTATTAGCAATCAACCTCATAGACAACAATAAACATTCTTTATAGATTAAAACACATAAATGATTTCCTATATAGATTTATTTAAAACACTCCACTCATCATCCCTTATTAAATAATATTAAATTTATCAGATTTTAGGAAATATGTGTGTTATAAATCCACTAATGATTGTCGTCTTCAACAAGAATAAAGTTTTCATCATAAAACTTTTTCACATAAACCAGTTGTAAATTAACTGATAGATAGACAATTGCCATACATACATGGATGCATGAAAAGGCAAGTTCAAAACAGAACTTCTTTGGAAGAATATAGGGATCAGACAATTTTATCTCCTTTTTTAGGTTACAGTTTACCAGGAGAATAGGCCATAAATAACAATATGGATAATAATCTTATCTTCATGTTGTTCATTTTGTAAAGGCACCACCATACTTAAATTTTCTTTCAGTAGAATTACAAAACTCTGTAAGTAATATTTTATGACAAATATATATTTATAACAATGATATTGCTTAACTATTGTAATTACATCATTTTATCATGACAACCTACATTCATATTGATGTATGTAAACAAAAAATTTATTTCTAACAAAAGAATATAGGGCAATACAAAATACTCATTAACAAGCTTCAATTAATGTGTAAAAATTAGTTATGCTTTAATAACAATGTTGCATTTTTATCTAACACACAATAGGTTTTCATGTTTCTTTATGTTACTGTGAAATAAATATCCAAAACCAATTTGGATAGTTTTAAAATAGTAATTATATTTTTACTATACATAATATTAATTGAAATTCATTATTTTAATAGTTGTGCAACTGTATTGGATTTTATGTACCTGTTAAATAGGTCTTTTCAGATTATTAATAATTAAAAGTAAAGAAATGTAATTTGCAAGTCATGTATATTGATGTTGTTATAAAATGTGTGATCACTCTTTTTTTCTTTCATCTATAATATTATATTTAATATTTCAAAAAATAATGTAGCATATATTTCAATTATTTATTATACAATAAATGTAATTTTATGTATATCATTTTTATGTCACCATTATATATAGGGCCATCATTGCTTTAATCATAAATATGATTAAAGCATAAAGTTAGGTCACATAAGTGACTTAGGTCACTAAGTAAAGTTAGGTCACATTGATTTAACTTATTTTCTTTCTACAACTTGGGTACATAAAATTTATATAATTTTCTATGCAGTCTTTTGTAAAATTCTACTGCTGATTTAATTTATTTTACACTTCATCTTCTCTAATCTGACTTTCTTTATGATTTACAAGCTTCTTTTCTTACAACCTCTGGACATTATTGCACATAATACTTTTTCTCTATTATTCCATACCTTGTATAAGCTATATATCCCAGTCATTTCCAATGGTAAAATTCAAGACTGAGCAGTGAAAAACTTTTCTCTACAAG
Organism: Lycorma delicatula; assembly: GCF_047948215.1. Taxonomy (NCBI): domain Eukaryota; kingdom Metazoa; phylum Arthropoda; class Insecta; order Hemiptera; family Fulgoridae; genus Lycorma; species Lycorma delicatula. The sequence continues at coordinate 57,095,729 of NC_134462.1, read as the reverse complement.
TATTAAACAATTTTGTATAATTTAAACTGAAGTGCACATAGCATTTTTGTCTATATGTATTTGGATGATTTGAATAAAAACTTTTTTCCCCACTTTATACAAATTTATATTACTTTTTTCTTTTCTTTAACCTTCAGGTCCATCGTTAGGTATTGCTTCAGAGGATGAGATGAATCATTTTTAGCATGTGTGAAAACGCCATGCCTGACCAAGATTCGAACCCAGGACCTCCGAATGAAAGGCAGAGAGACACTACCACTCGAACCATGGAGGCCGGCTTATATTATTACAATGTACCGTTATATCATAAATGGAGTTCAAATCACATTTATAAATTGTTTATGGCCAAGGAACAACAGTTCAATGTAGTAATCACTGGAACAAAAATTAAAAATTAATCTTGAAAAGTTACTTTAATATCGGACAGATATTTAATAAGATGATAGTGTTATTAATGAGAAAATTATAATACTGTTAATTAGGTTTTGACTTAAAAAACTGAAAATTAAAGAAATGTGTTAGGTAGATGTAAAAGGAAATGAGTATTTTCAATTTATATCTTTTCTATTTATTTAATCATAGCAATAACTCTGATAATGTAACTGATATCATCAACCTTATAATCACTTGTAATGAGAAGACTGCATAGATATGTATAAACATGCCTTACGAAAATACACACACAATCACACAAAATGTGTCAATATAGTATTCCTATTTTTTTTTTAAATCCTAGAGATTAATTTACAATGCTACTATCAAAATACAGTATAATATAATGATATGATTACTAGTGCTGCCACTGCTACTGCTACTACCATAATCAAATAGTACCAATAATGCTCAATAAATATTTTACTAAATATATCACTACATCATATAATTTCAAACATAATTTTATGAAAAAAAAGAAATTTAAAAGAATTTTAAAATTTGAAATACTTTTGTGGTTATTTTTCATTTATAAAATTTTATAAATTGTTTATTCTGTTTAAAAATTTGTCTGTAAGTATAACTCCCATACACAAGGAGCTCTTTTGAAATAGCTTAAAATTAGGTTTTTCCATCATGTATATTGTCATCATCCCTTAAATTAAAATGATGGGAATCCATATTATTTTAAGTGTATAAATTACATATACACAACAGTTTCATATTACTTCCCTGCTGAATTTAATCAATGCTTGGTTTTGCTATAGAAAGGATTACATTAATGTTGCTTTATTCTATCCATGTTACTTTTTTCTGATTTCTATTATAAAATCAATCCCTGTGGTAAGCAGAGTGAATATCTTCCTTGTAGGGCTGAATATTACCTTCATTTACGATTTAGCATGCTGGTTTGCTATGTATAATTGGTTTAGTGATGAAAATAATGGGACTTTCACATTTTTCACTGAAACCACTTCACTCCTTTCCCAAGCAACCGTGATATAGAATACATGTAATTCTTGATAATGGTTATGTCATTTTCAGGAGGCTGACTAATGTCAGATTATCTACAATTGTTATGGTTGTGTTCTATTTAATATAAATTCGACAGTTTATACATGTACAAATTTGGAACTGTTAATAACTCTAATGATACAAAAGTTTATCTATATTTTTTTTCATATTTATATTTAACTAAGTTTTAAAAGTGCTTTGTGAATTAAAGTACAATGAAAAACTTAACAAACAATTTCATAGCTCATATGTAATATGATGAGACTATGATAAACTGCTATGTTTAATTATTTTGTTATTTAGTCTTGATAAATATTTTTTAGAGAAATAAATAAACCTAATACTACAACTAATAATAATAATAAAAACACAAAATTAAAAAAATAAACAAAAAATGTAACAGACCACAGATACATAACATCAGGAGATATAACAGACCTATCACATCATTATTCATCAGATTCTGTCATACAACTTTTATAATAGTATGGTAATAATATTTGTTAATTATATAAAGATTGTATCAGTGTTCACATGGGACTTTCATAATCTATTCTACTCATGAAAATATTGAAAAAAGTTCATAAAAACTTATTCCCTAAAATGGTTTGTTTCCAAGTAATGGCTAGTGAAAAATTTCGCTTGATTTCATCTACCCAGATGAAATAAGATCATATTGAAATATGTAGGACATGAATTAAGGGGCAGAATTAGTGATCTCATATGGGTTTTGACCAGAAAAATCAAATAAAATAGGTCCCAGAACCTTAACCTTCAGTAGTTTTTGAAAAATCTTAGGTGAAAACCAATAAATTAGAGTAAAAAACATTCTGTAAGGTATATTAAGTATATTACTGTGAACTGCGCTGTCGTTAGCATAGTTCTTTCTGTGAATTTTAGTTTCAACGTGATTGGTTTGCCATTGAAGTAATGCTGTACTTATTTACAACAGAGGAATACACTGATATGGTATTCCTTTTCACAATTTTCAGGAAACAGGTTCACTAGCTAGTATCCATACCAGCTATGATCCGTCCAATATGATGCTGTTATTGATAAAATTATTATTTATGTAGTTCATTGCAGTCCAGGTGTCAATACAAGACGTCTTTTTAAGCGGATCAGAGTTTCACATTGGATGGTTTGGAGGACACTTAAACAAAACAAATTTTAACCTTATCATAAACAGCCAGTTCAACATCTACACCCAGAAGACAGTCCGCTTTGTTTGCAGTTCTGCAACTGACAGAATACAAATTGACAACTCTATAAGTATGTTTTGTTTACCGGCGAGGCAAATTTTACTTAAGATGGCGTCAACAACTTACGCAGTGAACATACATGGGCAGATGTAAAGTCTCATGAAACAGTGGAAAGCAATTTTCAACACTGATTCAATGTATGGTGCGGCCTTCTTCACAATCAGCTATTTGGGCCGTTTATATTATTTGGCCACTTAAATGCTGAGGTCTACTTGCACTTTCTTCAAGAAGAATTGCCGCAACTGCTTGAAGATGTTCCTCTAGCGCTGAGATGCAAAATATACTTCCAGGCATGCCTCCCCACTTCTCTTATGCCGTTTCCACTCACTTAAATCATCATTTTGCTGAGAAATGGATCATTTATGGAGGAGATCTACACTCCTGGCCACCAAGATTGCCTGATCTCGCACCTTTAGATTTTTGCATCTGGAGATAAATGGAAAATATTGTATACAAAACAAAAATACATTCTGATGAGGAATTAATTCTTTGCATTTAGAGCAACTTATGAACAGTCCTGAAGAACTAAAAAGAGCAACAAAAGTAGCTAAGAAACATGTCAAGAAATGTGTTGAAAATGACAGGCTTATTTTTGAATATTTATTATAAACTGGTACATACAATGCTCTTTGATCTAGTGTATTTTTTCTAAATAAAATTTGAATTTTTCTAACTTTTCCTTGTTTTATTCAACTTATACCATTTTGTTAGAATGAAATTCTCTACAATTTTTGTTTAAAGGTTTTATGTGGTTATTACCCATTTAACAAAGTTATTGTACGTCAAGTATAAAAAACAAGGTTTTTTACACCAATTTATTGAATTTCACCCCAGATTTCTCAAAAACTACTGCAGCTACAGTTTGGAACCTATTTTATTTGATTTTTCAGATAAAAAATCATAAGAAATCAATAATTCTGTTCCTTAATTAACATCCTAAAAATTTTAGTACGACCTCATTTCAATGTGGTAGTTGAAACCAAGTGAAATATTTCAGTAGTTCTAAATGGGAAACGAAGCATTTTAGGGCATATGATTATACGTACTTTTTCCAATATTTACACAAGTAGAATAGGTTATGAAAGTCCCAGGTCATGAAGCGAACTTTGTGATACACTATGTATAACTTTTAGTATTATTATATATTATTAGTATAATACAGATATTATTTTGCTTAATCTTTTTAAGATTCATATTATTCCTCTGAACTATTAAATAATATTTAAATTCTATTAAATAAACCATCTAGTACAGAATATTGATATTCTGATATTAATATTGATATCAATATGTACTAGGCAGTTTAACTAATAAAAATTTTAATATATACGTATAATATACATTAACATATTGACCACTGAGTTAATAAAATTTATGTTAAGTAAAACATACCTAATTACTGTGTTTTGTTGCTTTATATTTCATATAATATATATATAATTAGTATAATAATAAAAATAGATGCTGTTCCAAAACTTAAATGATTATGTAAATTATGTTATCTGTAAACTAACTTTTTCCCATTTACTTTTAATTATTAACTCAAGTAACTTAAGATAATATTCTTTGTTTATAATGGTAAGATACAGTATTGTCTTAAATTTCTTGTACGTAGTCTTCTAGAAAGGTATTTATATTTTATTCATAGAAAGCAAACATTTCAACAACTGTGTCACAAATTACAATTTGATGAAACACACTAACCCAAAAATCATTTATGAATATTTGAAAATACAATTACTATTCAATTGAGGTCATTATTCACTGAACTTAATCCATTCTGATAACTCCTACCATATAGAATTTTATTTTTGGAACATTTTATATGGCTACATATTAACTGTATCATTTTTTCTTTTGGACATGTACTTTCACACAAATTCACACATGTAAATTCACATGTGTGCACATAACTATGTATGCACATGCCCAAAAATCCTGTGTGTGTGTGTGTGTGTGTGTGTATGTGTGTGTGTGCACATACACATACACAGAGAGGACATAATATTCTAAAAATAAATTTAATTTAGAGTTCTACAAACTTTACTTTTATAACTATGATCATTTTTCCAAAGAACAACCAAGATAACAAATACTTTTTACAAACAAACCCACCTGGCTTAAACTAAAAAGTCTCTCGTGTTTGTAAACCACTAATTTTAGTAATCTTGGCTATCAAAATCATTGTATTTCTATTATGATTTTCAAAGAAAATGCCCAGTTATAAAAAGTATAACAAATTAATTTTTGACTATGGAATGGCTGCTGATGAGTATCACAGGACCTCAGTTGTTTAAGTAATGGAAATCATCATGTTAACAGCACTATATTTTCCTAATGAGTACATTTCAATCTGTTCAGCTAGTGAACAATAAGCAACCCCTTCCTCCGGGTTCAATGAAATGAGGATTTTTATTTCTTCAATGAGGTAAGGATGATAGATACGACATGTAAATGAGGAATAGACTTGCACAGACTCAGGCCGACCATTCCTAAGGTGTGTGGTTACTTGAACCCCCAACCACCAAGGTACACCTGTATTCACTGTCTAGTATTCAAATCCATGTAAAAGCAACTTGCTTTTATAAAGGTTTTAACCTCAGAACCTTTAACTTTAAACAGAACTATTGTAGTATGTATTTGGTTCGATTCTTCATGAAAAGAAATTTACAGCACTTACTTTAGACTACATCATAGATGACTGGATTTTAGGTTGAAAATCACAGCATCCTTCACAATAATCAGGCAATGACTGGTTGCATTTAACCTTCAAGCAGCATTTTCCGCTATGTGAACAGATCTATATCAACCTGGTGACATTATATCAACAAACTGTTCTTTAAAATCTTTTACCCTTTTAAAAACAGTGTCATAATTAAGTAGCATGCATTTGAGTTGCCTATGAAACTCCCAATGAGTTGACATTTTAGACTTATTAGAATAATAATTCATCGGTTATGCTATGGTCATGCACAGGTCACTGTGCCATGACAAACAAAATTCCAATTAGGAATTAGTGTATTACTGCATCATGCGAGAAGCCATGTTCAGCAAACAGCACTAAAAACTCCCTTTTAACATTATTTAAATGTTCATACTAAATCCCACATTATCAAACAGCAAACATATTACCAAATTTTATATTAATAAATAAAAAAGAATAACTATTTTGACCTCCTCTATGAATCATGAGACCTTGCCGTTGGTGAGGGGGCTTGAGTGCTCAGGGATACAGAGTAGCTGGACCGAAGGTGCAACCATATCGGAGAGGTATCTGTTGAGAGCCAGACTAAGGAATGATTCCTGAAAGAGGGCAACAGCTCTTTCAGTAGTTGTTAGGGGCGTGAGTCAGGACGACTTAAACGGCCGTATCAACATCACTCAGTCCTCTGAGTACTGCGCAGCTGAAAGCAATGGAAAACTACAGCTGCTTTTTTTTTCCAAGAAAATGTGGCTCTGCATTTTCACATAACAATCATGGAGGCGCCTTCCTTGGTAAAATATTCCGGAGGTAAAATAGTCCCCCTTTCGGATCTCCGGGTGGGGACTACTAAGGAAGGGGTCACCAGAAAATTAAAAAATAACATTCTACGAGTCGGAGCGTGGAATGTTAGAAGCTTAAAAAAGGTTGGTAGGCTAGAAAATTTAAAAAGGGAAATGGATAGGGTGAATGTGGATATAGTAGGAATTAGTGAGGTTCGGTGGGAAGAGGAAGGCGACTTTTGGTCAGGTGATTTTAGAGTAATTAACTCAGCGTCAAATAATGGGCAGGCAGGAGTAGGTTTCGTGATGAACAAGAAGATAGGGAGGAGAGTGGAGTATTTCAAAACGCATAGCGATAGAATCATTGTAATAAGGATAAAATCAAAACCTAAACCGACAACGATTGTTAACGTTTATATGCCTACAAGCGCCCATGATGATGATGAGGTAGAGTGTGTATACGAAGAGATTGATGAAGCAATTAAACACGTAAAAGGAGATGAAAATTTAATAATAGTTGGAGATTGGAATGCAAGCATTGGAAAAGGCAAGGAAGGAAATATAGTGGGTGAATACGGGCTGGGCAAAAGGAATGAAAGAGGGGACCGACTTATAGAGTTTTGCACGAAGTATAATTTAGTAATTGCCAACACCCAATTTAAAAATCATAATAGAAGAATATACACTTGGAAAAAGCCAGGCGATACTGCAAGGTATCAGATAGATTATATCATGGTTAAGCAAAGATTTAGAAATCAACTCGTTGACTGCAAAACTTACCCTGGAGCAGACATTGATAGCGACCATAATTTGGTGATAATGAAATGTAGATTGGGGTTTAAAAACCTGAAGAAAAGGTGTCAGATGAATCGGTGGAATTTAGAGAAGCTTGAGGAAGAGGAGGTAAAGAAGATTTTTGAGGAGGACATCGCAAGAGGTCTGAGTAAAAAAGATAAGGTAGAAAATGTAGAAGAAGAATGGGAGAATGTTAAAAAGGAAATTCTTAAATCAGCAGAAGCAAACTTAGGCGGAATAAAGAGAACCGGTAGAAAACCTTGGGTTTCAGACGATATATTGCAGCTGATGGATGAACGTAGAAAATATAAGAATGCTAGTGATGAAGAAAGTAAAAGGAACTATCGGCAATTAAGAAATGCTATAAACAGGAAGTGCAAACTGGTGAAAGAAGAGTGGATTAAAGAAAAGTGTTCAGAAGTGGAAAGAGAAATGAACATTGATAAAATAGACGGAGCATACAGGAAAGTTAAGGAAATTTTGGGGTACATAAATTAAAATGTAATAATGTATTAAACAAAGATGGTACACCAATATATAATACGAAAGGTAAAGTCGATAGATGGGTGGAATATATTGAAGAGTTATACGGAGGAAATGAATTAGAAAATGGTGTTATAGAGGAAGAAGAGGAAGTTGAGGAGGATGAAATGGGAGAAACAATACTGAGATCTGAATTTAAGAGAGCATTAAAAGATTTAAATGGCAGAAAGGCTCCTGGAATAGACGGAATACCTGTAGAATTACTGTGCAGTGCAGGTGAGGAAGCGATTGATAGATTATACAAACTGGTGTGTAATATTTATGAAAATGGGGAATTTCCATCAGACTTCAAAAAAAGTGTTATAGTTATGATACCAAAGAAAGCAGGGGCAGATAAATGTGAAGAATACAGAACAATTAGTTTAACTAGTCATGCATCAAAAATCTTAACTAGAATTTTATACAGAAGAATTGAGAGGAGAGTGGAAGAAGTGTTAGGAGAAGACCAATTTGGTTTCAGGAAAAGTATAGGGACAAGGGAAGCTATTTTAGGCCTCAGATTAATAGTAGAAGGAAGATTAAAGAAAAACAAACCAACATACTTGGCGTTTATAGACCTAGAAAAGGCTTTCGATAACGTAGACTGGAATAAAATGTTCAGCATTTTAAAAAAATTAGGGTTCAAATACAGAGATAGAAGAACAATTGCTAACATGTACAGGAACCAAACAGCAACAATAACAATTGAAGAACATAAGAAAGAAGCCGTAATAAGAAAGGGAGTCCGACAAGGATGTTCCCTATCTCCGTTACTCTTTAATCTTTACATGGAACTAGCAGTTAATGATGTTAAAGAACAATTTAGATTCGGAGTAACAGTACAAGGTGAAAAGATAAAGATGCTACGATTTGCTGATGATATAGTAATTCTAGCCGAGAGTAAAAAAGATTTAGAAGAAACAATGAACGGCATAGATGAAGTCCTACGCAAAAACTATCGCATGAAAATAAACAAGAACAAAACAAAAGTAATGAAATGTAGTAGAAATAACAAAGATGGACCACTGAATGTGAAAATAGGAGGAGAAAAGATTATGGAGGTAGAAGAATTTTGTTATTTGGGAAGTAAAATTACTAAAGATGGACGAAGCAGGAGCGATATAAAATGCCGAATAGCACAAGCTAAACGAGCCTTCAGTAAGAAATATAATTTGTTTACATCAAAAATGAATTTAAATGTCAGGAAAAGATTTTTGAAAGTGTATGTTTGGAGTGTCGCTTTATATGGAAGTGAAACTTGGACAATCGGAGTATCTGAGAAGAAAAGATTAGAAGCTTTTGAAATGTGGTGCTATAGGAGAATGTTAAAAATCAGATGGGTGGATAAAGTGACAAATGAAGAGGTATTGCGGCAAATAGATGAAGAAAGTAGCATTTGGAAAAATATAGTTAAAAGAAGAAACAGACTTATAGGCCACATACTAAGGCATCCTGGAATAGTCGCTTTAATATTGGAAGGACAGGTAGAAGGGAAAAATTGTGTAGGCAGGCCACGTTTGGAGTATGTAAAACAAATTGTTGGGGATGTAGGATGTAGAGGGTATACTGAAATGAAACGACTAGCACTAGATAGGGAATCTTGGAGAGCTGCATCAAACCAGTCAAATGACTGAAGACAAAAAAAAAAACTATTTTGAATATGAAACCTAATATCTCTATATTTTTTAACTTTATATTCAAATGAAAAAAAATATACCTATCTCCTACAATGGTTTATATCCTACAGTACTTATATGTAAAATTTTAATATTTTTCTGTTGGTAGATGTATACTTGTTACAATAAGATGGTGCTGAATGAAGTTATGCAGGGACTGTTTATGAGAATTTTTGACTGACAATATGTTTTTTATTGGTAATGGTGTCTGTGCTGTTGCAGCCTGCTTTTTCCCAGTTTATTGATAAACTGTTTCTTTTAATGCATGCAAGTGTTATGAGTTGGTTATTATTATTATTATTATTTTTTTTTTTTGTTCTACCCATATAAGAATAATTATCTATGATTAGAATTACCATGTACATCGTTTGCCTGGTAGGCACAGGGGAACTGTGGTAATTCTTTAGTTGAAACAGTTTATTAAAAAATAAAATAATGTTAATGAATTTGCAATTAAGTGTTATAGCAGTATAAAAAAATTTTATAAATAATAAAAATTGTAGCACTGACTGGTTTCAATATTAATTTCATATATAAAGTAAAATTATTATATAGAATATTATTAAAGAAATAGATAAGTATTGAATGTTATTTCTAAAAGATAAGTTAAAAATTATAATCTATAATTAATTTCATTAAAGATAAAGTACTAGGATGTGATTATTAAAAAAAGGAGTATTTTAAATGTCATATTATTTTATATATTTAACTATGACTGGGGCCAATTTGCATCCACATTACAAGCACTGTTAAATTGTTTTATGTTAATGGTTTTACTTTTCTGAAATTTCATTTAATTTTGGTTCAGGATACTTAATTTTTTTATGAGGATGCTCTTTACTACTTCAGGTATATTTTTCTCTATTCGTATTTATTTTTGTTCTTCTAATTTTTTTTAAAGTATTTTTTTCAAAAATTGTTGATACTATAATGCAATCCAATAACTTGGATTACTTATAGCATGCAAATAATTAGTAGAATTACTTGTTTGCAAGTAATCTTAATATTCCAGTTTAGGGTGTATTATAGTGACATAATAATAAAAACAACCCTTCCTCAAAAACAATAATTTTTGTTGTCATACTTCTTTGTACTTAAAACTTTTCAAAAACTAAAATATCCTATGATTCAATTATACAGCAGGTTCAGAAAGTTGCTGTACACTGTAATTATGGAAGTGTAAGTACAAAACTTTCTTAATTATTACTTTGTACTTTTATGTCATTATTTTATAGAAAAGGATATTACAATAATTGGAGTAGTTTATAAAAGCTGTTGAAAATGACCTCCTCCAACATCAGTACAGCACTGCATATGTTTCAATTTGTTTTCAAACATTTTAACCAGCTGATATACTGGAATGTCTCATACATATGCCACTATTGCAGTTTTTAGTTCATCAATCATGCATGGTTTGTTGTGATACACTGCTTGTTTTGCTGCCTCCCATAGAAAATAATCTGGTGGAGTCAGATCGGGTGATCGTGCAGGCCACAAACCCCTCGAAATGATTCATTCACCAAAGACATTTCTTAAAAAAGTCATTGACCTGTTAAATGTGTGCACTGTGGTGTCATCTTGTTGGAACCATTGTGATTGATTACCATTTCTGTTAACTGACTAATGAATTTGTTAAAACAGCACAATAATGATCACTATTAACTGTATTTCCATAAAAGATTGGACCCACAATGCAAATTTTACTCACACCAACTCAGACTCCTATTTTTGCTTTATGTAAAGATTGTTCGTGTAATTCATGAGGGTTAGTTGTTGACCACAGTCATGTATTTTGTAAATTAATATACCCTCTCAGGTGAAACCACGAGTTCATCTGTAAAAAATATGTAATGTCAAGGATACCTACAAAATTTTATTCAATAAAATGTTTAAACCATTGACCATAATTTAGTCTTTTGGCATGATCTATAGGGATTCAGTTCTTGAACACATTACTTTATAGGGAAAAGTTTCAGTTCTTTTCTTACAGCTTTATGTGCGGTAGCAAGTTCGATATCTTGCTGCTGGGCTAATACACATTGACTTTGACGGACTTTCAACCACAGCATCTGAAATATCAAGCAGCTTCTGTTTCTTTAGTTTAGGTGGTCTTTCACGTTGATCAGTGTTTTTAACAGAGCCTGTTGCCTGAAATTTTTCGATAAGAGTTCAAATTGCATTGCAGTCATTATTGCAAAGGAGTGGAAATCGTTTAGAAAATTTGTTCTTCACTAAATCAGTATACCTGTCACCTTCACGAAACACATGTTCAATGAGAAAAATGGGTACCTTACCAAAAGTACCATTATGTTTCTTGCAACTATTGATTCTGATTAATGAAACAACATGAAATGAAGCGCAATCAATCACTGATGTCTGTGTTTAATACTGAACAACACCCAACGGCATTGCCAAAAGAACAGAATGAACCACATAATTCTAAAGCATACAGATCAGCAACTTTCCAAACGCTCTGTATCATCATCCTCTTTGTTTTGAAATTTCACTTATGCTCTTTTTTATCATTTAGCCATGTTCCATTAATGTTAAGTCCCCTTAACAAACCCTGATTTGCAATACACCTTAAAGTAGCACCTGTCAGTTTTGTACATCTAATCCCCCTCTAGAGTTATATATTGTCAGTCACATATTTCTTTCACAGACATGTATACTATCTTCTGAATTTTACTTTTCATAGTTTAATAAGTAATAAAAAATTGAACAATTAAAGAAAAATTTATTCTTTTACTTGTAAATGAATGATATTTAATAACAAGTAAGTTAAACTTTTTTTGGTCTTTTATTCCTTATGTTAGATTCATTTCTCAATTGTTTTTCTTTTTTAGTTTGTCTGCATTAATCTCTATATTATTATCTCTATAATTTTTAGTTTATCTTTTTAATCTCAGTGTACTCTGTAGATCCTGCTTCATTAATTATTCCATGTATGTACATCTATATTCTTAATTTCTAAATTCTACATCACTTTGGAATACATTTTTTTCCAATTTATTTTCTGGTTATTCTTTTTCTTACTTTTTCTTTATTATATCCTTTCCACTTTCTTCTGTTAATAAGTCTTCCCTGATTACATTTGCTAGAGCTGAGATATACTATATATCTCAGATATTTACTTTATCCCTTTTTTTAACCCCCTCTTTCAGTTTTGCAAATACGTCTTTCATAACTGTTATCAACATCATTTCATGGATTATTTTTCCTTACAGTCATCAGACTTCTCTTTCAATTCATTTTTTTTTTCAATACACCTTAAAGATAAAAAGTAATGAGTAGAAAGTACATGTTTTGTTCTAGTATTTCTTAGTTACAATTCCTTGGCTACAATAAGTGGGCCTTCCTGGTCTTTACAGTTAGTGTGACAGAAGATTAATTTTTCTTTCTTTGTATTTCAAATTTATTTTCTTTCTTTTATTTTTTTTCTCTCCAACCAGTTTTCCAGCTACTGTTGGGTTTGGATATGAATATCTAGGCAAATGCAATTACCGTTACCAGCTTTACAAGCCTGACATAGCTACACATGTAGTGTAAGTGTAGTTGGTAAGTGTAAATGTACCAGTATTAGTCTGAAACAGACTCAGGTTTTACCATTCCTGAGATGTGTGGTTAATTGAAATCCACTACCAAAGAACACCAATATCCACAGTATAGCATTCAAATCCATATAAAATAACTATAATTTTTTTATGTACAATTTCTTTATTTTTTAAATTTAAAAAGTAAAGCTGAAAAATAAGCAGCCATGTTTTTCTAATTTAAAAAAAAGAAGCAAATTTCTTACGTTCATTCAAATATTAGCAGTGAATTTGGTTCATATATTCTATTCATTCATTCATTTCAAATAATTAAAATGAATATAACTTGGAAAAATAAAGTTAAATAAGGAACAGTGATCAATCAGTACATGTATTATTCATTTAACAACTATTCATATTAATTATATCATTAAAATGTAATCAAATTAAAATATTTTAAGTAATGAGATTATTACAGAATATAATTATTTAATTTGTGTAAAAATACATTTAACATTATTATTAGATTTTCATTAAATTGTATTTATTTCTGTATTTCAAATAATTTTTTTGCCCAAGGAAATGTTTTATTCATTTTGGTTAATTTAACTGTAATGTGCTACAACTGCCATGAAACAGTTTTTTTCTAATATTATTCACTCAATAATTTTCATTTGCTTTAGTCAATTTATATTTGAAAGGGCTTTGTAGATTATAAATGTAAATTAATTAAATTTAATGCTCTTGATGGCATTAATTGATACTCTTGTTGATTGTAATTTGATGGACTCTGAATAATTTGATGAATATGATGATTAGATGACTGCATTTAATGAACTCAGAAAAAATTTATTCAAATTAGTATTTATTAATTGGGCACAATGTTAATAAAAAAATTATAAATCATTTTACAGTTTTCTAAAGGAAAAGTGATAGAGGACGGATGACAAAGAGAAGAAGATGGTTGGGAAAAGTACAGAATACTACTGGAATTTATCTATCTAGAATCCAGAAATATAAATTCTGTAACTAAAAAGGTTTCCACATTCTTACCTCAGATCCAATCAGCATCTAAGCAAAACTCATTGAAAACCACTGGGAAAGAAAGGATTGAGGATTATCAGAAATGGTCAATCTTCTTGCAGAGGAATGGCGGAATGCAACAGATGAGCAACCCAAGTAATGCCAAATGCTTTTAGGTCCCTTCCAGGAAGTCAGGAGCCTGAATCCTGCTCTCATTTCCTCAAGAGGCAGAACATTTATACTTGAGATATGTCAACGATTTTGCATAGACTAGCTCAAATACATATTACAATAAACTGTTTTTCCCCTTTTTTATGAAACCATATGAGCTTGAAGGCTATGATGTGGAAATATGAAATGGAAAAACTGAATTAGAGCAGATTTCCAAAACATATTTAAAAAAAATTATATTTTATTTTTTGACTTAAAATGTGGCACTAAAATATATGGATCTATCTGTATTGTTAAAATGTATTATAATTTCTATGCAATTATTTTATGCAGTAAAACCTAAGTTAATGGTATTTTAAGGTACTGAAAAATTTTCTATTCTAAAATAACAAGAGATAAATATTAAAAAAACACTACTGCTGAAAAAAAACATTGCTCTTTTTGTTCTGGATTGGTTCCATCATGATTTTGTATTATACTCCCAAAACCCCATTTCAATTTTGAAAATCAGATGATTGTTTGCAGAGATATTATAAGAGCACCCCATTGCACCTCCCAAAAGTACTCCCTCAGTACCTGAGGGGCACCTCGTTTATTACCAGTTGAGGGCGATGATTGGTCTAGGCTAGCACAATGTACTTGCATCACCTCACCACTCTAGCTTCCCTCGCTGGTAGCCTATTATTATTATTAAAGTGAACTCATTATTAAACAGAAATCTTTTAAACTTATTTAATATTCTTTTATTTTATTTAATGTAAATTTAATTCTATAATTTTTGTAATACTATCCATTCTATTGATTCAAATCATTCAGTTCAGACCAGCTCACACACTGATAAAGGCTCAGAGTTCATAGTTTACAAATTCAATCCATTAAAATTTGTACTTCAACCAGCAAATCTCTACTATTACAAGTATATATTCATATTTATGTAGCCTATGACACTCCTGGTAACATAAGGATTCCAATGCTGGGATCATTCACCTAAATCGGTTCTGCCATTGAGTTGCTATGGTGGAACAAACATACTTAACTACTCCTTTACTCCTTTTACTACTTTTTGGGCAGTCATGTAAAAATAGACTTCTAGAAAAAATGTATCCTATAGTAAAACGTAATTTAATAAATACTATACATGATGGCAACTTTCTTTCTTTCTTTTTCTGTTTAGCCTCCAGAACCACCATAAGGTATTACTGCAAAGGATGAATGAGGATGATATATATGAATGTGAATGAAGTGTAGTCTTGTACAGTCTCAGGTCGACCATTCCTGAGAGGTGTGGTTAATTGAAACCCAACCACCAAAGAACACTGGTATCCATTATCTAGAATTCAAATCTGTTTAAAAGTAACTGCCTTTACTGGGTTTTGAACCTTAGAACTCTTGACTTCAAAATCAGCTAGTTTGTGATGACGAACTCACTACTAGACCAACCTGATGGGTTTGTGTTGGCAATTTAGGGGGCATCTTGTGTAACCATTAAAACTAAAATATTAAGTAAACGTCCACAGTAAGTATGTATTATACAGTGTAGAATTATCCATAATTTCATTGCTATATTTTGTTTTAAGTATGCTGCTCTTGATAATTTAACAGTCTTATTACAATCAAATCTCTCTTCTTGATTTTATGTTCCATTTTATAAGAATAATCTCTGACAAATGTTAAATAAGAGAATAATTTTAATATTAAATTGTGCGAAAATGTTGTAAAAGTGTTAATAGAGAAATTTTTTTTTTTTAACTGATTTCAATAAAAGAAGGAGATTCTCAATCTTCATATATATATATATATATATATATATATATATATATATATATATATATATATATATATATATATATATATATAACTGTTATTTTTTTAATTTTCATCAAACTTTTCATCTTGTAATTAAAAAAAAAAGTTTACTTATATTTATTGCATGTTTGGTTTGAATTCATAACCTTCTTTAAATTCTTGTTTTGTTGATAGGTTCCTTTTACAAATTCTTATTAATTTTAACTTGTGTACTGTAGTTAAAAAATAATAATTTTAGGTCTTTCAGCTTTTCTACAAAGTGATTTCCCCATTTTTCTAAAATATAGCATATTACTTCTTTTTTTTTTAAGGCACAATAATCTATGTGCATATTTTTCCAATTTAAACAGAAAAGAAAAACAAATCAGGTTAGAAAGACATACAGATTATATAATTCAGAGTCATATAATTCTGAAAGATTTCACTTAAATTTAATATAATTTATTTAATAATTTTAATTCATTTACAATATTTGTCAGAGATTAATTGCTTAACGCTTTTTAGTAAATTTTTAAATTTGATTTTAGTTGTAATACAAATAATATGTATTGTTACTTTCATTATAAAAAAAAACATAAAATTATTTATGTCCTAATAATAACCTCATTAATTTTTCAGCATCTAAGTTCAGTTATCTTAAACAATTTAACAGTTTATTTTTAAATTTATATATTCTCATAGAGTCTACTCTTTAAATCTACAGGATGCAGGCGATTTCTGCTATGTACAGCAGATAGTTGTGCTAATCACATGTACACTAGGTTAGAATTAATTAATTTGGAACATAACAGTAAACAGTTACATTAAATAAGAATCAATATTAATCTGCACTTATCCTTGTACTACTTTATTTTGCATTATGAAAGTAGCGAACTAATTAAATCATAATGGCTAAGTACATCTAACTACAGCAATAATGATCCTTAAATCCAGTTAGAATTTCTTATAACATAACATCCATAAGTAGGTAAGGATACAGAATAATAAAAAAATAAAAACCATCATCAATCAGAACTATTTCTAATGAACAATTTAGGTGTGTCATGTTAAAAAGTATTACACACAATTCTATTAATATTATAGTTTTGCAGCTGGAAGTACATGTGGCTAATAATGCTTGAAAGAGCAAAGTTCCATTGTAAATTTATTTTAAAAAGGTAAATAAATATTAACAGCAGGTTATAAATTCATTCTACACATCCACGCCACAGATTTTTTATGTTTAATCAGAATTCATTTTTATATTTATGTTTTTAAGTTTTGTTTTGATTTTTCTAATCTGTATAGATTATATATATATATATATATATACCATATAGATTACACATTACCTTCTAGAGATAAACATTAGACATCTTTGTACAGCTCAAAATATACAAATGAAAAAAATTATCAAAAACAATTATAATCACATAAACATCATTAACAGCAATTAACCTTGGAAACCTAATCCAAACACCAAGGTCACATCTAAAGGAATGTTAACTCTTAGAATTCTCAGCTGTAGTCTGTATAGAAATTTATAGTTTGAACTATAATTTAGAGCAAATTATAATTCAGAGTCATGTAAGGTTTTAAAAAAAGATTCACCTTTAGTTAAAGTATAGTGCAGTAACTAAAATACAAGTACAAACTGTGTAATATAAATCTAAATCTGTTCTATAAATCATAAACAAAATATCTTAAGAAATAAGAGAAAAATAAGAATATTATACGATTTCACTTATTCAGCTATTCCTTGGTTGAATTGTAGTAACTGATGTTATTTAATGGTTTTGTGTGTGTGTGTGTGTGTGGAGGGGGGGGGGAATTATTGTTTTATGGTAGTGATGGAATTGGATTCAATAATAGATAAAAGAGTTCTTACACCTTTGTTTCATTGCAAAATGTCGTGCTCATTTTTGTTATAGGTAGAACTAACTTATTAAAATCAAAGCAGCAAATTTGATACAGCAACTGTAAATCAAATTTGTTTCATTGTTTATATCAACCTTTGTTTATAATCAACCTTGTGTTATTTGGAATAATATAAATTTTTTATTTGGCCTGAATGGAACTTATTTTTAAATCTAGCCAGTCCATACTTATTTAGATAATGTAATGATGATGGCATAAAATGTAAATATTTTTTTTTATGTGAAAGCTATTTTTTTTATCATTACAATATTCTAGTTTTTGTTCTGATAATTGCATAGGAAGATTTCTATGATTGTTTCTTTCATCCTTTGACTCAACTAAATATTTTATCAAATGTGATTAATCCAATTATTCTTTTTGTCAAAAAGGAATATTGTAGTAATATGTTTCTAATATTCTATGTTGTGCAGATTTATCTGAAGAACTGAGAATGTGTTATCAAATATGGTTTATTTTCTGTAGATTTTGACTGGATTTTTGTAATCTTGTTTTGGGATTGTGAGGTCCAAGAAGTTTATGTTCTTGCCTTTATAATACTGGATGGTGAATTTTACATTTTTGAGAATTTATCCGGTGTGCATAAAGAGATTTTATACACTGCCTGCTAATGTTCCTATTGTAAAAGAAAATTATGTCATTCACATTTATGTTTCAATAGATTATTTTGTGTGGGTATCTATCTTCATGCATATTTTTGTTTCACAGGTTGTTATAAAAATACTTAACAGAAAAGGCTGGAAATATGTAGTAAATTATCCTGTGAGAAGAATTTATTGATGAAACAGTAATTTTGTTTTTGATCATAATATTTGTGAAATTAGTTGATGGAGTTCTTTAGACATATTGTTTTTATATCAATAGCTTGTGTAAGATTAAGATTTTTTTTTTAAATTGCAATGTTTGTTCAGTTTTTCTCTTAAGAAATCAGGCATGTTACATTATAATGACTTGAATATTTTTTAATTTGTAAAAACATACATCAACGATATAATCAATCACTGTATTTAATAGCAATGTCAGACTTCATAAGAAAGTTCAGAATAATGTAATTTTCACAAATTAATAAAATAAAAGTACTTTGTAATAACATTATTACATTAAGAACTCATTCAAAATCTGTAGAAAACACACTAAAAACTCTTCTAATTACTTGGCAGAACATAACCTTTCAGCTATCACAAACATACTATACAACATTCCATTTTCATAGACTTGGATGAACCATACTTAATGAAATTTTAACTAAAGCCAATGAGTAAATGAGATTCCTAACAGATAAACTCCTTCACAATTTAAAAAAAAAAAAAATGAATAAATGAAAGTAACAAATACATGACACTCACATCGAGAACTACATTTGGAAAATTGTCAAAAAATTAATACTGACAACATTGTACAGAGAGTTATTAATATAGCAAAACACTTTTTTTTCTTTATCTTATCTAGTACTACAGCTCTCTCTGTCTTGTCCATCTTCACCACCTCTGTTACTAGCCATTTTCCCTATTTATTTTCAAGTCAAGCTACCAAGCCCAGTTATTCTCCTAAAGCCATCATTTCTTTTTCTGCTATATATTCTTCATTTCATAGTTATTTTTGCACTTCAGTTTTCACCATATCCTCACCCATTTAATCAATGGAATTTAAAAAGTTATACTACAAGAGGGTACCTCTAAAGTAAAGACCGTTTCATTGTAAAAAAAGTTATTCTGAAAACTTTAAAAATATTTTTTATTTCTCTTAAACTACATACTTTATACTACCTACTTCTCTATATAATCCCCACATGAATTAAGACGTTTATCGTAGCGATATACCAGCTTCAAAATTGTCATAGTTATCCAAAGAAATTTTTTAGGAAAAGATAACTAAAATTATTTTAATAGTTGTTGAAAAATTGCGCCAAGTTTCCAGAAAGACAATACATACTCCTGTATCACCATAAATAGCTTGTACTAACTTCAGTACAAACTTCATTTTATTGAAGGAAAAAATTTACTAACTTAGATGAAGAAATTAGTGTTAAGATTTAGGCTATAGACAAACGAAAACTGAATAAAGTGGATAATCATTTTAATAATATTTGAATTGAAAATTCGTAAAATTAAGCTGAACAAATTATTTGCGTTTATGTTATATATCTACAATATGTGTAGAACCGCCAAATCTTTTCAAAGCTACATCAATTTCGTCGTTTATTATCAGCTGTCTCTGTTGGACTGCGGGTTTAAGAAATAATATTGCATCCTTTAATGCTTACCAATTATCTAATAGTTTAATGATTTTGTTTAAATTAAATATTAACTACAATATTTTCCAAGTCTGATTTTTTAAAAGTATTTTAAGTTAATCATAAGTATCAAAATATCTTGACAAAGTTGAATGAAATAAATTATTTTATAAATAATTTTCTGTTTTATGTGGTCTTAAGCGGACAAAATCTATTTCGTATTGAAAATGGTTAAACCAATTGTGCTGAAGTAGTAAATTTAATTAGGTACGACATACTCTTTGTATTATTTATCGATGACGCAAACCCCTGTGATTGAAACAAGAAGTAAACGCCATTTTCTAGTTGTTTTGTGAAGTTGTAGGTGTTTAATACTGCGTAAAGGTTTGTTTTTTCTTGTTTGTCATTGTGATTTCACCATATACTTAAGTCTTTTTTTATATTTATAATATTTAACTTGCTTTAGTATTGTTCTTTTATTAAAATTAGGTATGTTTTTAGAAATGACGTTTTGAGTTTTGCTTTCTTCTAGGCTAGATTTTTCTTTAATTGGCCTTGAATTAATGTAATTTTCATGTGAGGAAAAGTAGGTATGAATTGCTAGAAATAATTTTGATAAGAAACCACTGTTTATATTTTCAGTTTTTAATTTGACCATTTCTTACTATAACGTATGGTTTAGTTAGGTCAGCTTAGAGCGATGTATTTCTTTGTTAACTTAAGTGCTACAAAAAAGTAAATAAGTTGACATTTACGAATGTTAGCCCGCTTCCATTTTCAGCCTTCATTACTTTTACGTAATTCAGATTATCATAGTAAATTAAACTTATAAGTAATATTACCCAATACTTCATGATTGATGTGTTAAATGTGTTGTAATAATGAATTAATGTTGGTATTTTTTTTTTATAATGTGGGAAAAAATATTTTTCAGCACAAAAGATTTCCTTGAAAGCTATTGATTGGGTAGTAAAAAAAATACCTGGTCTTTGTTATAGAGTGTGACCTTTTAAGTTTTATAAAAATAAAAGGGAGATTGCAGCCATGTTACTCTGACTTTTTAATATTTATTCAAATAATCCTGGGGTGATTTTAAGAAAACTAGAAGTTTATTGTAGATGAAGGAAAAATATTTGTTTACAGATTTACTTTCTAGTTTTTAGTATAAAAGATGGTTTTATTATCTGAATTCAGTATATTGCACAAGTGAGTTCAGTATGTGTTTGTCTGTATTCATGATATTTGAATCAGCTGTCTAGAATAGACTGAGTGTTAACTGTTATAAAGTGATTTTTCATGAATAATCAATTCTATCAGTTCACAAAGTTTTGTTATATTCAATTAAATTTGTGAAGTTGTTTTTGTATTGCTCATTAAAAAAATGTTTTTATTATTATTAAATATTAAACATTTTTTTTCTAAATGGAATTTTCTTGTGTAGGAGTTTTTGAAGCTATTTAGTGAACATTGACTTATCCAAGCTCTCACTGATACTGAGCAAGTGTTTACTTGAAAAAGAATTGAAAAAATCATAACAAACAAAGTCTCATAATAAAATGATTAATTCAAATTATAAAGTTATAAATGATAAGAGTGTAATAGAATGTAATATTTTCATTGTTTAAAAACATTAAAAAATAGTTACATTAAAAATAAGAAATTATTAAAAAATTAAGAAGCTAATTGCCATACTAAACAAAATAAAATTCAAATTTATTAGTTTAGTTTATAGGGTAACACATAACCAACCTGACAGAAAAGTTTGTAAAATAATCATTCATGTGATAGACCCTGTTCTGCCCTAGTCAGATAGATCTGCCCTTTCTTCTCCTATATTGTAATATTATAAAATTGTACAATTGGACACTGTTTGTTTTTCCCTGAAATATGGACTAAAAAGACATTCTGGAAACGTATTATGGGATCAAAAACTAAAATGTTAAAAATTAAATTTAGCCTCTTTTCTCCTTATCCTTTTCAACTTCTGAGTGTTATCATGTTTCATTACACTGATCAATAAATTTATGTAATGTAAAAATGTAATTGAACATAAAATTTAGGTGTTGAAAGTTAATGGCCCAACACTTGCTAGATAAGGTGTTACATATTTGGGTAATAGGTGAAATATCTATCATTTATGTGAGCCTTATACTCCAGTGAAAATAAATAACTGAGCAAATGTAGATATTTATTTCTGGTTTTTATGAGTATATTGCCATTGCTGTTATTCAAGAAAGTTACAACACTTTCAACGAGAACAAAATTCACTAATTTCTTTGATATCTACAGTGATCAGCATAATTTGCTGTGTGTGTAGTGTATTATAAAAGTCTTTTTTATTTTCAGAAATACACCAGGCATTTCTTCAAGTTTATCTTACATACATTACTCAGAGAAGAAGGGTTTTTAATTTTTATTTTCTGTGTACTACTCTGAATGATATGTTGATAGCTGATATTGATATCATGGCTATTAAGCTGATAACTTTTTGATTTCTGACCAGTTGACTATTAATTACAAATAATGCTGCCTAGTTAGTTGCAGGCTTGTAGGAATCAACTTAGGTGACTGTAAATATATTTTCAATTGTTGCTTAAATGTTTTGCCAAGACATGCTATTATTAACTTAAGAAAACAAATCACAAAAAATTACATAACTTGTTTGATGTGAGTATTCTATTTAAGAGTTAAAATGAACATGTTTAATTATAAAAAAAAAAACTATAAGAGGTTGTGTATGATTGTAATATAACATTTTGTTAAGTCAAGAGTTACGAAGTCTTTTGAAGTGATTTTGTTTTTTAATATGAAGCTATGTGGATATATCACAGAAGTCTATGACATTAGATTAGTAATAGTGTGTACTAATGTGTTAATATCAAAGTTCATTGATAATTTTATATTCCTAATATTAAATGACAGTTTACTGTTATTCTGATTTGTTACATTCTGATGCATATAGTATGAAAACAAGAGTTTTCTGGATTTTATAGAATTAATTTAGCTGCTTGTTTTAAAACTTAGCGAAGTTCAATTTTCTATTGTTAATATGATAAACTTGACTTTTTTGTTTAATTTTAGTCTTTGTTTGTTTTACCTTTAATTGATAATTCCCAAAATGTTTTGTTAATTTTGTTAATTGTCTTTTGATACTTTTATTTTAAAAATTGAAGCAGAATTATTTGTTTAACCTGTAATAAATGTAGGTCTTACCCTTTTTATTGATACATTTCACAAAGCGATTAACCCAGAAGAAAGTTTTTAATTTTCCAGATTTTTGTGAAAAAATTTCATTTTTATGAATTCTAAAATCATGGGTTTTTTTAAGTGGGTAGAAACTGCTTAATATTTTTATAAATTGTTGAGGCAAAGACCTTCTGTCATTTTTCTTAAAATAGGCTTTTTTTACTTTGTAAATATATAATATATTATATATATATATATAAGATAGCAAAACTTTTTCTAGTTTTATTTTTGTACAGTCTGGTTCTAAAAATATTGTTAGTCAATTTAAAAAAAATGTTAAATTTTTTACTGAATATAATTGTATTCTAAATTTATCATTGTTACATAAATCCATCAACTTGCAAGTAGATTTCAGTTCAAGTAAGAAAAGTGTTAGCTTTGTTTTTATTCCAGTTCTAAATTTTGTGTGAATCAGCTTTATAGTGAAAAAGCTTAAAAAGAAAAACATTCTCAAAAAAGTATTTCTTCATGTAGTTCTGCATTTGAACTTATATAATACACTGATTATAATTAATTAAATACACTAATTTATAATGCTGATTTTTATTTATTTATTTATATGTATATCTTTTTTTTTCTGTTTTGAATGGAAATTTCCTGTTCTGGTTTCATAGTTTCTGTAGTGGTCTGATCGATACTCTAGTTTGCAAAAAATTAAAATTGAGTATATACTATACATGAATTATTCAAACAGTAATGAGTAGATTGTTACATAATAAACAAAGAAAATTTGTCCTATGTGTAAAAATTGAATTAAAAGACAATATTTTATATATATATTATGAATAACACTATTTAAACTTTTAAAAATTGAATAGTTTTCCTTTGTTTTAGAAATTCTTTTTTTTTATTTCTTGAAGCAATATTTTTTTTACTTCTACTTCATATTTTCAATAAAATTAAAAAAAAAAAATTGGAGTAAAAGTATAAATAAATAAAACCAACTTAAAAGACAAAGTAAAAATTATACTGTTAAAATTATTTAAATTTTACATTTTCAACTTCACCAAATTAAGAATCAGTAACCTGAGTTATTTGTTAATGTGGACAGACTTCAACAGTTAAAAATTTTAAGAATTTGTAAGCTATTAATAATTACTTAAGTCAAAGTCAGTTCATACTACTTCTAGACTAAATTTTTAATTTATTTTAGGATCGCAATTTTCTAAACACACTGAAAAGTTTTCTACTCCATATCTAGTACTTTATTTATTATTTATTCTATTTTATTGAATTATTTTACTTGTGCTTTAGAGACTTTTTTTATGTGCTATTCCTGTATGAACTTTTTCTTGCTAATAGCAAAATAATTAATGAATTAGGTGAGTCAAATAACAAATTGTGGAAACAAATTACAAGCCCAAAATGAAAAAAAATCAAACCCAGAATCTTGGTGGGACAGTTACACTATAGAATCTTTATCAATGCTTTAAAGATTTATTTTCATCTAAAATGTGTCTTTTTCTTTTATATAAGATTTTCTTACATAAAATAACCATTGGCAGTTTTTGTGAAAGTGAATTTTTTTGCATATAATAATTGACAGAATGGAGGATATATTTTGTAATTTTTATTTTATTTATGTATAGCTTTAATAATGTTTTTGTAGTGAATATTTGTCATTTAATTTAGTCACCAGGAAATATTCCAGTATTTTCTTGTATTTCCTTAATACTCTTTATTTGTGTTATCACTTGATATAACAACTCATAGTTATGTGCTTTTGTATAACAGATTGAATGATCTCATTCTCTTATGTGTTAGTATCATCGTAGAATGAATCATCCTTGTTATCTTTTTTTTAATAGCAAATAGTTATTATATTTCTTAGAATATTATGATTTTTTGTTTTAACTTTTCTTTTTAATCTGTTCCATGCTTTCTGTATTTTTTTTGCCTGTAAAACTATTCTCACACTTTGCAGCATTAATCATATAAGTTAAATTTTTAGAAGCAAAGGTTGTCATGTTTATGGATTAAAATTGATTATAACCATTAATAGGCATATTTACTTAATTTTTACTTACACAATAATACATAAGGGGATGATTGTAAAAAGCACTATTTATTGCTGCTTAGTTAACTACCAGCAATAAGGAAATACCAATTGTAACTCGTGAGTCAAGGGTAAGGGAGCTATTATTCATTTTTAAATTAATATAATTAATGGGTATATAATCAGATAGAGGTCTGAAGCAAACTTTTAAATTATCAGTTTGTTAGCCTTAATGTTAGTAGTTATTTATAAATTATTGTGAACCTTTACATGCTACTTATGATGGTTTAATTCTTAACTAACTTATCTTATTATTAAATAAAAATGTTTTTTGTTAAAGAAATATCTAATTTTTTACAATCTATTTTTCTCAAAATGTAAAAAAGCCTATCAGCAAACAAAACTTTCAGTATAAATTTTAGTGTGCGTGTTGTGAAAAGCTGATATTCCATTTACAAAATATTTATCTTCAAACAAGATTGCACATAAATGTTTTAGATTGTAAAGAGGGTTCTTTGTGATGTAGATATCTATGAAGAAGGATGTTGTCACACTATCAAATTATGTACATCCTGGTTAGAATATAAACTTAGCCAGTGGATAGATTGTTCTTATTGCACATTTTTGATCCCGTTATGTGCATATAGGTTTGATCTTATGTGCGTATAGGTTTGATCCCATAAGAGCTTCTTTGTTAAGGATTCAGAAAAACTAATTGATTTTTTTATTGCACTCTGAATAGAATCTGTAGCTGGGTTAAGAACAGTGTGTCTGCCAAATTTTGGTTTTGTCTGGCACAGGAAACTGCTCTTTTTATTGCAGTCATTGGCCAGAGGATTTAAGAAGTAAATGCATAAAATTATACTTGCTGTATGAAAGATCTAAGTTAAAATAATCTAAATTAAACGATTTGAAAAAATGAATGAATTTGTTCCTGTTTATTCATGAATATTAATAATAATAATAATACAATTTTAAGTGGTAAATAAATTATCACCAGTCTTAAAGTATTAACGCTTAGTGAAATACAGAAACTAGAAGTATGATGTGTACCATTAACAGGCAACATCAGTAGTTTTATATTAAACATTTTCTCTTTTGTTATATTGTTTACTAAGAAAGAATTATTCACAAATTTGTATTTTATTTTATATATTTTATGGTAGTAGTTGAGTTGAAATTTATTTTGAGTAATTGTAATTGATCATGTATTGTGAAATATTCTTAACAAAATGATTTTATGTGACAATTGTTACATTTAGCATTATTTATCACATATTTAAGAGATTTTTCTAATTTAGGTGAAAGTAATATTTTAAAACCATTATTTATTATAAATAATAATCTTTATTATCACCAGCGGTAGGATGTAAAAGTTTGCTTGTAATTGTAAGAGCAGCCAAATAAAGAGATAAATAAGATCTTTTGATTATGATTCAATTCATCTTTTGTTTTGTAAATATTAGCATTGTTACTGAATTCTTGTTATTAAACATACTTTGGGCATAAGCAATATAAAAATTACATCATGTTTTTAGAAACAAAATTTTTTACTATACACAGCACACAGTAACAGGCAGTTTTTCAATTGTTGCAAAGTTATAGTTCCAATTGACAAAAGTGTTGACATTATTTTGTTCTTAAATCAGTGCCCATGTAGTTTCAATTGAACACCAGTTAGCAAAGAATTATGTCACATGAAATCAGTTTCAAAAAACTGTTATTATTATTATGATTTCTGCAATGAAAATTACACACACTTTCAGCTTTGGTTCATGGTGCAGTTCCATAAGCTCATACTGTTAAGATTTGGGTTGAAAATGTTAAAACTGTATTAAGAAGCAACAAACACAAAAAAAAATTTAATACCACAAACTTGTCAAAGCAGTTAGTTCCTTATGTGCATGACAACATGCTTTAGCTGGCATTAGACTTAACTCATCACTTGGAGTAGAAATACCACAAACTTGTCAAAGCAGTTAGTTCCTTATGTGCATGACAACATGCTTTAGCTGGCATTAGACTTAACTCATCACTTGGAGTAGAATATGTAAAAATCACTAGATTTTTACATGCATCTGTAATGTTTCAAATTGCCCAGGAATTGAAAACACATGATTTTAATGTAAGAGTTAATTTTGCTGACCAGGCTTTGCAAAATACGAAGTTACAAATTTCCTGAAAAATGCTTAGATATATGATAAAGCTCATTTCATTTAAATGGGTTTGTTTATTTTCAAGGAGTATTAATATTTAAATACAATGTTAATATGTTTTATATATTTATTTCATATGCTTTTTTGTATAGTTAGTTGGTTATGAAGATGTTTTCTTCTGTTGTTTGGTGTGTTTTTAGTTCTTTGTTGAGCGTCACAAAAAAATAGTTTTTAGAGTAACCGATCTCTTTCTATTTTATGAGTTTTACATAACATGGTAAGCAGAGCGGGCAGTTTTCAGTTAATAATGTTAGACAGATGATAGACATGTAGTTTTTCTTTTATATTGCCAGAGATACAAGTTTAAGGTTATCAAAGCAACATGGCGTTCTATTTTTATTTTTATTTCTTCTTTGAGTTGGCAATTTATGTAACTTTATTTCAATGATGTTGGAAGAAAACAAACTTGAAAAACTTATAGTGGTAGAAAATTATGCAACCTGGTGCATAATATTATTGTGCAGATGTGTGTGGAGTTTGATAATTGTTTTAAGTTGTTAATGGAACCTTTGTGAACCCTGAAACTTGAATTACTGATAATCAGAAGAAACTGAATGAGTCGAACAAAGCAAATGGCAAGGCTAAGAAAAGAATTATTCTTTCTTTGGACACAGAACCTCTTTTAAGGGTAGCTAGATGCATCATTACCCAAGTAGTATGGTTGAAATTAAAACAAATCTCTGACATGTGGTTGGAAGAAATGTAGATTTGCTAAGGCATAAATTCCACAACATAAAATGGGAATGCAAGCTCATCTTGCCAAGCTTGATAAAGTTCAAATGAAAATTACATACATAGACAAAACAGTAGATGAGAGTGATGTGTGTGCAAGGCTTTTATAAACATTGCCTCAAGATTTTGAGCACATCACATGATGTGCCAAAAGAAGATGATGTGCCAAAAGAAGATAAGACATGGTCTTAATTGCAGAAACAAGTTGAGGTTAAAAGGAAGTGAGAAACCAGTTGGTGCCATAAATATGTTATCTAAAGTTAGGTCCATTCTCATTTCAAGAAGACTGCTTCTGCATCTAATCCTTGGAAGGGGAATCATGCTAAGGTTAATCACAATGTCAAGGAATGTTGTTCTTGTGGAAAGTTAGGCCATTTCTCTAAAAGCTATAAAGTAGGACTTATTTTAAATGCAAGTTAAAGGGCCATAAATCAATTGTCCGTAAGTAACATACACTCTGCTATGGTTATGTATGGTTGCTACGGTTTATTGATAGTTCATGTAATGTAGTGTCACTACATGATGAACAGATTGAATTTATATAATTTTGATACATTTAAGAAGATGGAATATGCCCGGCATGATGTCATAGTTGATCCTCTAGATACTGAGTATTGAAGTTAAAACATTGGATGGGAAAATTTTTTGATGATGTTTGGTATTACTCAGAAGTATCATGCAATTTTATTTTCTGTTCAAAGGCCAGGTCAGAAAGGAATTGATCAAACATTTCAAGATGATTGAAAAATATGGATATTTCCCAAGAATGGTGTAACTAGCCATTACTTTCTCCAATAAGGAAAATTAGTTGTCAATTTTATTACCTACTTTGTTGCAAGAATAGCATGAAAGATTGGACATCAAAATATTAGTCATGTACAATCACTTTTGAAGGACTATGGAATTGAAGTTCAGTATGACAATAATTCTATGAAGGCAGTATTCTGGGTAAGTATCTTAGAATGCCATTTGGAAAGAGATTGGAAAGGCATACTTTGACTGGTGGACTGGTGTATGTACATGTGTGTGGTCCCATGGAGGTAAATGACATTATGATCACAGGTATTATTTAGTTTTTGAAGGTAATTAATTATACAAGTTTCAGAACAACTTACCTTTTGAAGAAAAAACATGAAATGAAGGAGAATTGCCTTATTTTATTGAAATAGTGAAACACTCAAGCTGGACTAATACTGAAAGAGTTTCGCACTGACACTGGCAAGAAATTTTATAATGCAAGTGTGTTCATAAATATACTCAAGAAATAGATCTCATGCATTCTATGATGGCACCTTATACTGAAAGAGAAAATTGTATCATTTGTGAGATGGCAAGATGCTGATTGCATTCTGCACTCCATTTACCTAAATCATTCTGGGTTGAAGTAGTCTGCTACATATGTATTAAATAGAACAGCATCAACAAAAAAGAAAGGAATGGTCCCATTGGGTTGCTTCTGAAAAGGGAAGTGAAGTCATCTGAAAATCTTTGGAACTGAATGTTTTGCTTGGATTCTGGACCAGTAAAGAAGAAAATTTGATACAAAATCATTAAACAGATATTTGGTTGGATATGCGGTTATAGTGTCTATTTTCTGGATAAACAAAAATTATTGTCTGCGAGGATGTTAAATTCACGCTGGAAACATACAAGAACCTAAAACTCAAAATTTTTTCTTACATACCTATAGAAGTCCTCAGGTGCCAGAAGATGAGTTGATTTTTGAAGAAAACTCATCAGATAAAAATTTGATTCCTTGTGCAGAAGCAACAGAGAATAGCAATGATAGATACAATTTAACACTTTCAGTGCTGGTTTGAATATTTTGAAATCATTAAAAAATCCAAACTGATTTTTTATCATAATTTAATTTATTTATATGTAGTAACTATATTTATGTAAAAAACAAAATGATGCGTCTACGGGCTGGTGATTAAGAACTGTGTATGGCACTCATGGTCGAATATGTGTGTCAGTTGTTCAGTAGTTCTTGGTCGGCGATACAACTTTTTCTTTATTATTACTGTTTTTCAGCTTATTGTAATTATTATAAGTATTCAAATCTTGTTTACATTTTTGTTTGCTATTATGACCTATCTGCACATAAAACAAACACTTTTATTTTTAGTATAATTATTATACAGAAACAAACTATGGAATACTTTTACGCAAAACAAATTAAAAATACTTAAATTGTAGATATATGCAATTACTTTTATTAATTCATTACGTTCAAGATTCTACAAATTTTTTATGCAATTCCTAATTACAAACAGATTATATACAAAAATAAAAAATTAATTTTAACATTCTAATGAAAGCAAAAGGGATGTTTTTCAAATTTGGTGGTACTGATGCCCACAAAATATTAGAAGGTAAATCTGTAGGCATTTGGTTATTAACAACAGTAATCTGTTCATCATCGTTTTGTTTGTCAACTAAGTTTTCAAGACCATCTTTGTCGGAATTTTGTTCTGTAATAAGTGCCATGTTTTCTTGGCCATCTTTTCCAGTTTCACAATCGTAGTCACTATCATCCCCCACCCATAGTATGAGTCACTATCACATCAAAATCTTATTCACTACTATTGTTTTCTAAAACATTTTTTAATTCAAATTTAGACTTTACATTTTAGTCATTGGCTCTTCAATTGTGAAGGTCCTGGTATGTTATCATCTGCCATAATAAGTAATTAAAAAAAGAAAAAACAGAACAAGCATGAATTTATGTTGTTTATGTATCAAATATACAACTAGAATATAAAGAACATGGATGAAGGTCTGACTGCTACAACAACGTAAAACGTAATGACTGCAGTTAACATACGCTGTGCATGCAGGCTGGGGAATGAACAATAAGAAGCTACCAGTTATACATCATTGGCGCCGAATCTATTAAGGAACCTGGGACAAATAAAGAAACCTTCCAGGAATCAGGTTGATGAATATCTTTTTCTTGTCTATGAAATACCTTCAAATTATCAAGAAGCTATGTAGAGTGACAGAGCTTCTGAATGGAAGGAAACAGTGGATGAGGAAGTAACTCTTCATTAGAATCAAAGATGGTAACTAGAGGTGAAGCCTCCAGATTGTAGAGTGGTGGATATTGATGGTTGTATGATGTCAAGACTGATTAAAATAATCATATTATTAAGTATAAAGCAAGACTAGTTGCTAAGGAATTTAGTAATCCAGGCATTGGATTATTTTGGTACTTGCAGTCCTGTTTTAGCTTGCTCATTGTAAAAAGGATGGGATATAAAGCAGTTTGATGTTGAAGACTCCTTTCCTCAATGGACAACTAAATGAAAATGTGTTCATGTGACAGCTTCAAGGATATGGGTGTTCAGACTCAGTACATGTTATTAAAAATTTATTTAAAGACTTTAAAATTTAAAGGTCTTTCTATCAGTTCATACTCTGTTCATGACTATTCAGTGCTCTGCACACACTATATAAGCTGGTTCCACACTACATTCAGGCAGTATTCTTCCATCAATCTTCATGGACTTAACGTACAAACTTACAAAATATAATATGTATTGTTTTACAATGTATTATTTATGGAATCATTAAAAGCATTTATTTACACTTGTACATAATCTTGTATTATTCATTCAAATATTAAAGGATCATATCTAATTATGAAGTGATAAATGTCTGTAATTATTTATTATTTGAACCAGCGGTAAATACACAGAGTAATTACCCTAACCAAGGTACTACACCAAGGCAGGTATTAGATCAACATACTTTTTAGTCCTTTGACCGCAGATATATATAATCTACATTTTTGAAAAATTCATCATTTAATCTATCAGAACTGCAGAAAAAATACAATTAAAAATAAAATAATACAATTTGAAAAAACATCATTCAAGGATCTTCATATTCAATAATCTACTGCTTTAAAGGGACTCACAGCATCTAGATTTACATAACATTTTTCTTAATTTATTATTACATTTAATTTACTTAAACATTTCATATTATTAATTTATTTAATGGCATTATGGAATTGGAACAATTAATAAGACAAAGAGAGTGTGTAAAGGCCTCTATAATGAGAATTTGCAACTTTACTGATAAATTTGATCCCTCTCAAGATAATAGAATTGACTTAAAATTTAAGTTAAGGAATCTTCTTGATTTGCAAGACAGATACAACATCATTCAATCAAAAATTGAAATTGTATTTGATGATTATTTTTGGATTGTGAACAAGACTTGTGCATTACAGAACACAAATTGCAACATTTAATGAATGATACTAATAATAAAAAATCATCTAATAAAGAAATTAATTCAAGTACAATATTTAAACAAATAGAATTACAACCAATAAATATAACTGTATTTAGAGGTAATGAATGGCAGCATTTTTATAACATATTTATTGACTTAATATATAATAATACTGATTTAACAAATTTACAAAAACTATGTTATTTGCATGCTTCATTAAAAGATTAGCACCATCATTAAAGGTACAATTTGATAGCAAATATTTAATTACATCTCATAATGCTAATTGCATCGTAAGTTCAGATTTCATAAAAAGAGAATCTGTAGATACTTTGTCTAATTTTATTAACAAAATATCCTCACATATAAATTCAATTAAGCAATGCAACTTCCTGTTAATACATATGAATTTGTCGTAGTACAATTGCTAACATCTAAATTGCATTATAACACTTTGGAATGAGAAATTGTCAAATCAAAGGTTTCCCAACTTTAAGACTTATAGAATTTCTTAACATGCGAAGACAACTTCTAGAAAACGTTAATGTAGTTACTTTAAATATGCAAGTCAATACAGGAAGCAATCTCAAAGTAAATCGCTATAATTATTCAACCAAAACTTTTATCAAATGCTTTACTTTAAATCATAATAAACAATATAAAAGAAAAAATGTCAGTTTTTATTCAAAATTTAATGTAACCACTGTAATTCAAATCATTACTTATATCAGTGTAATGAATTTTTAAACTTGTCCATTGATGATCGTAAAGCCTTTTTGGGAAATAGTAGTTCTAATTGTCTATATAAATGCCATTCCACTAATCAGTGTTATTAAAAAAAAATCAATGCAAATTTTGTGCTAAGAATACACTCATCATATGGACAAATATAATGATTCTAATCTAGAAAATAATAACTGAAATTAATACTTACTGCTTATCTAAGAATCAGTCACAGAGAAAAATGTAGAGTTCAATGATATATCATATACTGGCAATGTAATGAAGAAAAAATAATCGAAGGAAAGTAAAAAAAAAAAACATAATTCATGCTATTCTGGGCATCAACAAATCCAGATGAGACAAGGGTCAAAAGACATTTTATTACTGATTTTATTTGTGGAACTTACTTAAATACTGTGGTGGACCAGTTGTGTGGAAAAGTAAGTTGCTGAAATGTGCACCACCCTCTTCTACAGAAGCTGAGTATGTTGCTGCAACAGAGGCAACCAAAATAGGTATGAAAATTCAGTGTAAGCTGTAGACTTCTGTGAGCTTGAATTATGAACATTGGGGGAATGTGTCAAGGAGGAGTATTACAGTTTTATGTGTAATATTCATATATATTTCTTTCATATGTTTTATTATAATTTTTGTTAGATCGTATTAATTTCAGGGGCTTTCTTTAGTAACCAATGTTCATTTATTTTTATCAATTTTACATGATATAAACAGAACCTCTGCTTCTACTAGACTGTAGAGAATCCTTACCTTTTCAATAACTACTTCACAGTGCAAAAGTGACAGTGAGGTATGCAACGTCATCTAAAGAAATTATAGGGTTGTACATTTTTTAATATAATTAAGGCTATGTAAGTTAATAAAAGGAATATATTTCAAATTTTTTTATGAAATAACTGAACAATTAGCCAGTGATTGACACCATATTGTTTTTGCAGCAGTGTGGTACAAGAATATCAGTTACTGGCTTAAAAATCTTTTTCTGAACTTTATCTTGCCCTGGAAAAGTAATATCATGTAGCGTGCAGATATTTTGATCAGTAGTTTCTTTTTATGGGATTTTCTGAAAAGTCAAATTTTCATTTGTCCTCACCATTGATGAACTAAATATTTGGATATATGAAGAGATTTAAATTTCTGTTGAGGTGTTATAATACTGAGTTAAAGTGTAAATAGAATGTGTACTCGTGAATTAGTTGTCGATTGGATGTAACTTAATTATCTGTAGGATGAACTTAAAGAAATTATTTTTATATTAAATGCGTGCTGCTTGATATAGTTTTAAACGTTTGGTACCAATGTTTGTATGTAAAATGAGTTTAAAAAAACATTTATTTAAAAAATGAAAAAAGAAATCATGTTCCCAACAGACCATTTTGTGTTCATATGCACATTTATGTTATTTTATTAAATTCATTGTCTGATAATGGTTATTTATATTTTTGGTTATTTTTTAGATTAATTGTATTTTTATTTATTCAAGCACATTTTTTATTATGCCTATTGGTTTTGAAGGTGTGTGCTAATTTTATAAATTATGTAACAATTGGCTATTAGTCAGTTTATTTTTACTTGTTAATATAATTAAAAAACAGACATGATTCTATGTTTTGTTGATTGTTATTTCTAGTCCAAAAAAACTAAAAGAAAAATATAGTATTGGTAAAGACTGGGTGTAGTGTTATAAATGTACAAAGAGTTTTCTACAGAGTACAAACACCCAAAAAAAAGTATCACAGTTTAAGTAATAATTCCCAATCTCAATTATTTTTGTTGGTATGAAAAAACTTCCTTATTTAGAATCCAAATCAAATAATTTACTTCCCACATTAAGAAAAAATTATTTATTATATCAAACCTAAGAATCTGCATAAATTAAATTAAATTATAGGCAGCATCTTCTATTGGTCAGTAATTTAATGTTAGCTACAGTTCTTAAATTATGAAGATTTACAGTTCAAGTCTGTAACACCACCAGCTTAAATTCACCACCATCTACAAATTTATTCTTTGTTTTATTCAGTATTTAATTTAATCCTTTTTTCATTTTAGTGTCTTTTTATAATCTCATTACAAATGTAAATTAAAGATCACATGAACTGTCCGGAAAGTAATCAAAATTATTTTATAACAAAATATTTCTTGAACATGGGATTAAAATGTATTGATTTCTCTTTCAACGTGAGCAGTTTCTGTATTCTATGACAGTCTTTTCCAAATTTGTTTAACTGTTTTACATTGCTCTTAGAATACATCCACTAATGTTGTTGTCTGCCCTGAGGTAGATTCATATTCATTTCCATTCTCTGTACATATATTAGAAATATGTTTCTGTTCACTGAAACTATAAAAAAGCTACCATTCCTTACTTTGAAGTTTTTGTTACAATGAAATAAATATGTACAATCAAAAACTTTGTCTTATTCAGAAATAAGATGAAACAAAACTGTACAGAAATTTTACTTTCAGGAGACCACTTTGACTTTCTTTAGCAGTGTGAAATCATAGACTCCAGTGACATATAAGTGCTGTGTTATTAACTCAGGGAAAAATCTTTTTTTTTCCTTAAATTATACATATATATATATATATATAAACATTGTTTATATATATATATATATATATATAACATTGTTATATATTGTTTATAACATATATAATTGTATTTTTATAACATATATTGTATTTATATATAAACAATTTTTAGGAAAGTAGTTCTTCAGTGGCTCAGTTTATTAATTTTAAAAAATTAAAAAGGACAAATAATATAAGATATAATTTTGAACATTAAATAGATTTTCAGTAAATTCATTAATTGCTGTGTTTCAATTAGTTGTAGAGAATATATAAAATGAGATTAGTTGTTAAATCTATGTTTTTAATATATTTATTAATACTTGGATTATCCATTTTTTTTTAAATTGAAAACATACTTGTAACGCACTGGGAAGGCTGTGTTAATTACATTAAATCTCTTATTAAATATTTTATTTGGAATTTTTCCATATAGGAGTTAATAGTAATAGTGTTAATGTACTTTTAAAAAATAAATTTGTTGACTTAATTTCTCTTCTGTAAAATTCTTAATGTTCTGTAATCCAGTTAATAAGGGAAATGATATTTTACTATTTACAGACAGCTTATCATTACATACAGGCAGTTTATCATTTCGTATGTAGATGACCCATGATTTTGTTCCAATTAATTATGACTGATAACACATTAATGACATTTTAGTATTTGTTGAGAGGTTTTTTAATGTTTTGGTATTGAAATAATGTTTAATTTTTGCAAGGTAGAATAAAAGTTAATGTACTACTGAAAAACAGTAATATTTTTTAAGTTTTTAAATTCAAGTCCAAAAAAATATAAGCTACCTTGACACAGTAAAATGTTTCTGTTAAATATGTTACAGTTATAATACAAAATTATGACTTTTTCTTGGTCAGTCTGTAATTTTGTTTAGGTACCACCTGATTTTTCATGTTGTGATTAAGACGTGGCTTAAATTTTTAACATTGTTGAAGTTTTTTCCAATTTAAGTGCTACAGCAATCTGTAACACTAAGTTACATCCATATTACATTCATGAAGTTGTTAAAGATTAGTATTTATTCTGTAAATCTTTAACGATTCTGCTGAATTGTATTCATTCGGTAAATAATAAAAAATAAAGGGAAATGAAATGTTTTTATCGTTGTAAAAATTTTAATTAAAATTCTGTATGGAAAAAATCTTATTTTTTTATAATTTGACGTATGAAATTCATACGTCTTAAGAATTTATCCTTCCTTTATTTTAGCAATTCTTGAAATCTATGATCCCATAGTTAAAAAAAAGTGATTTTGCCATTGCCATTATTACCACATTTTCTCTTTATTGTAGTAC
Source organism: Lycorma delicatula (assembly GCF_047948215.1). Taxonomy (NCBI): domain Eukaryota; kingdom Metazoa; phylum Arthropoda; class Insecta; order Hemiptera; family Fulgoridae; genus Lycorma; species Lycorma delicatula. Next base: position 57,058,802 of record NC_134462.1, on the reverse strand, counting down.
ATTATTCAGGAAAGTAGAATTATTTCATCTGAATTAAGTTAGTTAAAAGATCTTAGTGTTCCATGTTACTTGAACAATGAGTTTTTACTAATCTAAGAAATGTATTTTTCATGTGTAGGAATTTTGTTTGAATTTAAAGTGTGTTCTGTTTGTATGGATTATGTACACACCATATAACAGAGTCTGCATGCTTTAGAAATGATATTACATTATTTAAAATGTAGTAAAATAAGTAAATTACTAGTGTCTTAATTTTTTGATAATGAATGATTGTTTGAAATCTTGCTAATTCAAAACAATTATAAAGACAATTCTGAAAATTTTATAGTGATTATGAACAAATTAACTGGTGGACAATATATTTATTGTGTTACTATTATGATGGCAATAAACTAATAAGCATATTATTCTAAAATTACTATTTATTAATGTTACTCAACACTCCCAACTAACAGAATGTATTTTATATTGTGGTTATGTAACAGTGATTTATAATAATGTTTGGATCTAAAATTTAACATTCTCATTTAATTCGACACCTTTATTATTTATAAAAAAAAATGGTAAATTTTAATGTTTTATATAATTAAATGTTGAGTTAGTTGTTTTCTAATCATGGTCTTACATATGGAACTAGCCTTCTCAAAGGCTAATCATGTTAATCATGAGTCAATACTTGAAAATCTTAATGTTTAGTTATTTTGTCTTATATTTACGTCTTTAATTTTGTCTTGGAAGTCTAATGCTAGACATTTTTTTACCTGTTTATTTAATTCTTGTCACTGTAATTCTTATTGTTAGACGTGTATATTTTATTTTATTAATCTGCACACTAACATTTAAAAATTTTTATTCCATGATTTTTTCCAAATGTATTAGTCCTTAAATTAGATATAATGTAAAATTAACCATTATGAAGTTATTAGGTGTGTATATGCGGGGGGGGGGGGGCACGCATGCGTACACACAAATGTGTTTAGTCTTATAAGATAATTATTTATTAATATTCTATTTATCACATTTATTATTATTTTAACAAAAGATTCAGCTAACTCAAGCCCTGACTGTAAAAGCTGCACATGTTATTCTTGAATCTTAAAGAGATTTTACTTTATCACAGAACTCGTAACAAAAACTTGGGATGGTAGATTAAAATTAATGTTGTCAATGTAGCATTTAAAAGTTTCAGAATTTGTTAGTTTACAGACAGTAATCGATCCCTGAATGGGAACAGGTAACATGCAGGTAACAAACGTAAAACGAAATTGTCATGTAAAATATAATGCAATATGAAAGATGGATTTTTAGAATTGGTAACAAAATTAAAAAAGTATTTACAACCTTGTTAATTATACTGACTCCTAGTTGAATTTCTGAAATACTGCGCATTTCATTGTTTTGTTCAATTGGTATCATGGAAAACAGTATTTGTAAAAAGTAGAATATATTAGTAGTTCATTCAGTTATTAAATTTAATGATGAAAAATTGATTTCCATATAATCATGTATAGGGAAATTGGGATTATCACAAATGCTCTTAAGGTTGTGATTTCTCAACTTCCCATTTCTTTTATTCCTTGCTGAGGTATTATACTGCTTGAACTTAACTATTTTGTTGCTGTTTTCAGTTATTTTTTACAAGGTATGTATTATCCATCCAGAGAGCACTGTCCACCTACATTATACTTTATTTTTTCAATATAAATATATTGTAGTCTTTCATAGTTAATCATGCCACTCAGGTTATGGAATTTACTGACCACCAGATGAGGTAGCCATTGCTTTCCTTCCAACAGTGGAATCTTGCCGCCCATCACAGCTGATAGTGCTAGTTGTTTTTACTGTTGTTCACAACAAATTAAATGATCGGGGGAAATTTCTGATGAGATTTTGGCCAAAGTTGAGTCAAAAAACTTGTTGACCAAATTTTTATTCAGTCCTTTTCCCTGTATATACTCATTGTGCTTAGTATAAAAATTTCTCAAACAATTTAATTAACCGTTGAGTATTTACTTATTAGTGATAATGGCTGATGTCCAAATATTTATAGATTTGATGAGTTAACTCATATTCATTTAAATATTGGAGTTTTAAATATTTTAAAAGTAATGTTTAATTAACATTGATAAGAAGTTAAATAGCTTCACTACTATGTTGATAATTTAATTTTATTTTAATTATCTCTTTGTATAATGATGTTAGTAAAATTTATTTATAAAATGTGTTGAACAAATTTTTGTATCACTCATACCCCTTTACTTTTTAAATGATTATTTCCTGAGATCTGCTGAAGTTTTCTTATCCGGGTATTTAAAAAATGTTAAAGTTAACTGCTTTTCTTTTTCAGATATAATTTAATACAGAATTTAATTTTAGCCAATACAGTTAAATGAAAAAATTCTTAAATGATAATTTCATTAGTCATTTTTGTATAATAATTAAAAATAACGTTAATTTATATTAAGTAGTCAATTTTGTTTTGGGTTGTAAATGGTAAAAAGGTGAATGAGTCTGCTTCAGTAGTAAATGTTTAGATATGAGAATTTGTAATGATCCTCTGTATCGACTCTTGTATTAATAATTAATGTACTTATTTTGATCTAGATTAATAGTTTAATCTAGTATTTAGTTAATTAAAATTTTTAGTATATTACAGATGTTTTTTATAGATGTCAGATGTTTTTAAAGCATGAGTAGAGCACAAATAAATTAATGTAAGAGCTGAGTATTATTTTTAAATTCTTTTGTTCTTGCCATAAAATGCATATAAGACATGCTTTGCATTTTTTTTTTTTTTTAGTTCACACTGGGAATATTTTAATGTTATTCAGATTTTATATTAAACAAAACAAACTTTTATTAAACATATGCTATATTTATTATTATTATTATTCATATGAAGCATGAATAAATTATTTGAGATTGACTTCCTGTTTGTTTAATTGCTCACTTATGGGCACAGACCTTCTTTATTCTTCTCTAAAATGCAGTAATGTAATTAAAAATATTCAATACTATTTTTTTTGGAAATCTAAATCTTGATTTGGATATTCTTCGTAGATATTTAAATTATAAATTATTTTATATAGGGTTTTTTTTTCATGGACATATATATATATTAAGAAAACTCATAACAGAAATTATTAGTTTTCTTTACTTTTTACAGTTATTAGCAAACTCTTGTTAGTAATTTTTGTTATTGACTTCCCTTTAGTAACACATATTTGTTGATAAGATTGCATAACTCCATTTTGTGTGTGTTGCGTAGTTTTATTGATTGTTGTTTATCTATTTATTCATGATGAGCCTTTTCATCTAACAAAAAATTTGAACAAAAAGATATTAGGTGGTAATGTTATTTTTTAATTTTAGTTATGATGTTATTGTATTTATCATTCGGTATTAATTTGTAGTGTGATTTGTTTTATTTTTGTTTAGAAATAGAAAATGGCAACAAGAAAGAAAGTTTTGTTGAAAGTTATAATTTTGGGAGATTCAGGAGTAGGCAAGACATCATTGATGAATCAGTATGTTAATAAGAAATTTTCTAATCAATACAAGGCCACAATCGGTGCAGATTTCTTAACAAAAGAAGTTATGGTTGATGACCGAATAGTAACAATGCAGGTAAAAATTTTGTTTATCAATAATTTTCACATTCATTTGTACAATTATATTTTTGTTTATGTAAATGATTTTATGTAAATTCAGTTTTGTTTAATTGTATTTATGTAGGCTACTATTAATTAAACATAATAAAAGGAAAGATAATTTAATTGTTGTCCTTATACATTTTATAACAAAAATGTTGACTGCAGAACAGTAAAAAATATTACATATGTGTGCGCGTGCGTGTGTGTGTTTGTAATATTTTTGTAGAATTGTTAAGGTTTTTTGAAAAGTCTCTGTTTTTCACTAGTAATTCTGTGTTTGTATGTATTTAGATGGTATTCTGAAATATTTTTTTATAAAGAATTGAAAATTGTGTTGCAGGAAAAATTGCTTTCATGGCATAATAAAGCAAATAATTATCTTATTTAAAGGCTGGTAATTTCAAATATATGTTTATTTTAAATTATTTTTACTGTCTCTTTATTATTTTACAGTGCTAATATTATCTGAATTTGACAGATGGTGACCTTTCTGATAGCATTTTTATCACTGATATATACATGCAGCCTGTGGAAGTATTTAAGCTCATGACTAACAGTTAAATATACCTTTTTTAATTTACAATTCTCTTCTTGACAAAAGTATATTGATTTTGGGTTGGATAAACATCTTAATAATGTTATATTTTTAAAAAAGGGTGTATAATGTATATTCATCAGCCTGGCTTAGAATTAATATCTTACGACAAGTAATTTTAAGTTACGATTTTTCATGAGCTGTATCATTTTTGTATTATTTATTCAGTTTGTCTTTTGATTTTATTGTGTGAAAATCAACTAATTGTTTAGTAAATGTGTCTTCTTTCCCATTAATTAGTTTTTATTTTTATATAAGTTTAATAATAAGACAGTATTTCATATATGTATTTAAATTTTTATATGAATATAATTTATAATTTTTCTGTACAATTTAAATAGTTGTACAGCTATTTTTTTTTTTTTCTATCCGTGAAAAATTCTTTGTAAACATTATTAGTAAATGTTTACTTTTACTTTGTAGTTAAAGTTTCTTGTTACTGATTAAATTAATTTTGCAACGTTGACAAGTAATAAAAATAAGTTGGGAAACAGCAAATTTAGTGTCATATTTTAAAATTGTATGAAAAGACAATCATTAGCTTATATAAAAAAAAGTAATTTTATTAATAACTTACTGAGGGGACATAATCAGTTTTATAAAGGTTTATAGTTTTATAATTTTTGAAATAATCATTTGTTTGATTAAGAAAACATAGAATGACAATCATTGAACTTCTTATTATAAACTACACACACTGTACAACATAAATATAAACATAAATTTAGAATTACTGAATTATTAAATTAAAAATTTTGCTGAATAAGAAGATATGAATAAAAGTAGTCTTCTACTTACAACAAATTAAATTTGTTAGTTTTTTAATTGTCACATTTTGCAGTATAACAATTGAAATAGTTATCTTAAGTTCTGTTTATTTTTTTACACTTGCACATTGGAAATAACTTTAAATATACAAGATTTGAAAATAAACTTATAAAAAAAAAAAAAATTATGACAGTTTTCCTTCGCCAACAAGCGATTGATAAATGAACAGATGAAATTAATTATTTGTTGATTACACATGCAAATCCTCTACAGCATTGTATGAGTCTATCTTTATTTTGAATCATGACCCATATTGAAGAAGGAAAGCAATTTTAGAAAATAGTAAAAGAAGTTAATATTTCAACGATTAGTTAGATTAATTAATCGTGGAATATTACATACCGGAAAAAATTGTTAAAAATCTAATAAAATGTATTATTAATGTGTCTGTGAAGGTTAGTTGATAATGAGCTGGGTTAAAAACCAAATAATTAACTAATTAACTCAAAAAGTTACTCATACTCATCGCCCCAAAAAAAAATCTGATGTGGACAACACATGACTTCCTTGTACGCCTATTAAATTACATTTTCACGTTTTTTTAAAATGAAAGTATATAAAATTTTATTTCATTAAAAACTGATATTTTTTCATGTTTTTTTGTTATTAAATTTTTTACAATGTAAATTTAAAAAAAAGAAGATGAAGTTTGATTCAAACTGATGTGCCATCCCCTAAGATGCAAATATTTCATTAATTAAAATTTTATTTGGCTATAACTCTGGAAGCAATGAGAATAAGTACCACTTATGATATATTGTTGAAAAGCTCTCAATGAGGGCTTATTGCTGCAGTAAAGAAAAAGTCTAAAATCCAATTTTTGATGATTTTGGGCTTTTTGGACACTTAAGAATCAGTCTATTGCAATAAAAAGGAATGGTGCACTAGACGTTACAACATTCCTAAACCAAAATTCCAAAATCCTATGGCTAATTGTTTTGAGTTGTGCAAGATACATATGTATGTATGTACAGACATCACGCCGAAACTAGTTAAAATGGCTATTTCCGTTGAAATCTGAAATTTTTTGCAATCACAATACTTCCTTTACTTAATACAAGTAAGTAAAAATTAATAAACTTATATAGAAATTTGTAGAATTTTATGACGGCAATATTATCTAAAAAAAAAAAAATTTATTTGTAAAAATTAATAAATTTATAAAGAATTTATATAGAAATTTATAGAATTTAATGACAGCAATATAAAGATGACATTTATTGCTTTTTGAATGTTATTAGTGGAAAAATTCAAAGAAATTGTATAATATTCTTTACCCATACCTGTGATAAAATAACCTGAAAATGTAGAGTAGGCTATTTTATATTGCTAGAAAATCTCTCTAAAAAAGTTCAGAGTTTGTTTATGTGTTTTCTTTTACACCAATGACTTTAAATTGTGTATGATGTAGGATGCAATATTTTAATTTAGGTAATTTATGAATTCAGGTAATATTTTTGTTTTAAATATGTTTTTATTTGGGTTGAAAATCTATTGTAACGAAGAGTATGAAAAATGTGTGTACATGCTCTATATAAAATTTAGTAAAGTGAAATTGAAACCTGCGCTATCTATCACAGGAAATTTGTTATAACAGTTTCTTATTTATGATTAACTTTTATTATTGTAATATAAAGAGTTGTTGTGCTCATTCTTGGTCAATTTTTAGTGTTTATTTGGTTTTGCCTAATTGCAGTTTTTTTTTTTTTTTGTGAAGAGTCATCACTATCAATCATCACCATTATTGCTTTGAATTGTGTAACGTTTACATAGTTTATTATTTATTAGTGTATGAATAAAAATTTATTTTAAAATATTTCATAATCAAACCATAACAGAAATGTTACAGAACGTTTATTATTTTTATTTTATATAATTATATAAAGTTCTATGAAAAGCCATGTTGAGAAAAAGATATTAAAATAAATTTCTTGCCTGATTCTTATAATTCTTCGCACATTTATGGGATTTACATTATGTATGTGTGTGTGTATATATATATATATATATATATATATATATATATATATATATATATATATATAACTTTGCTAAATACTGTAAATATTTTGTATAAGGTTTCTTTTACCATTTGTAGCTGTTGCATAATGTAATGCTTTGGAAATTTAATTTAAATTGACGTAAGCAATACAACATGCAACATATGATGATGTAACTTTTGTATAATGCTGAAAAAATTTACTTTCCTTTTTATTTTGTCTTAATTCTTTTATTGATTGAATCAGCTATAAATTTAAAGTACAAATTTTGTAATTTTATATTTATGTATTTAAAAATACTTGTATTAATACTATATTCTTTTTAATGCATTTAATACAGCATGTATTAGTCAATTGAGAGATAAGTACTTAACAAATCATATTTAATATATGGAATGTGAATAATTAACATTCTAGAAGTTGTTTTATAATGTGTGAGGTTGCTCTTTTTGTTGTTTAATTATTGGTAATAGCTGTTAATAGAATTTACAGTTAATGAATCATTAATTCTGCTTTGTATTTCTATCTGTGGTTTGAATGCTTTTTTTAAGTTAGAAAATAAACAAGAGTGATTATAATTGTTTTTTTCATATATTGCAATTTTCATTTATTTACAAACAAAAAATTAAAGAAAATTGTAATTATATTTAGGTTTTTATAAAAAAACAGTCATCAATCGTCTGTTACTAAATAGTTCAAAATTAGTATATACATAAGAAATAATTCAGTGTTTAGTTTACCAAAAAATGTGCTTGTAAAAGTTTAATGCCATCTTTTGTATTTCAATATTTCTTTTGCAGAACTGTTTGTTTTTATTACATCCATACTTTAGTTTTGAATTATGATCGCTTATAAAATTGTGTATTTTTTGTGGTAATTGAAATTAGGTCAAGGAAAGTGAAATTCCCCTGAAAACTTGTAGCTACATCAGGTGAACTCCATCATGATTGGTTAGCTACAAGGATTTTTATATTTGTAATAATGCTTTTTGTTTTAAATCTTTGTTCTTTTTGTTGTTTATTTTAATATTAGATAAAATCATGTAACATTGCTCTCCTGTCATGCCCTCTCCCCCTTATCTCTTCCTTATAATTCTCTTTACCGTCCTTTTATTCAGACTGAAAGAGAATTATCATAGGAAGTTATACACAAATACCTTACAAAGAAAATTTTTATCAAGTTATATTGTTTGTTTATTTTATGGTGGACTTAAAAATTCTGATAATTTTGCCATTTTTGATCCGTGTTTTTTTTTTAATGCTGATGAAATAAGTATTGAAGAAAAATAAATATTTACAGTCTTAAAAACTGTTAAACAACTGACTTTCAGAGTCGTAGGATCTGAGATTTAAATACAATAAAGATAAGTTACTTTTATATGGATCTTAATACTAGAGAATGGATACTGGTGAACTTTGGTGACTGGGGTTCAATTAAACCACACATCTCTACAAAACTACACATCATTCACATGTCATACATATCAAACTCATCTCATTCGACCATGAGGGTTGTTTCACAAATTGAACAGACTGCAGTGAACACAGGAGTAGATAAGCAAAAAGCATTCTATTCAGAACCTTTGTTATTGCACCTATATTTACGCCCAAGTGAACAAGGAGTTTCACAGTGATTCCGTGTATTCAGGATCCTTATGCCTTGCAGAACTGCAAACAACCTGCAATCTCCTAACCTGTAATCGCCAAAGTTGCCATAACCAAACAAGAAAAAGTAACCTCACACCTAACACATAGATGATACTGACACTCACCCTCCACATCATCATCTGGTAGTAGTAAATCATTCAGCCGAGTGCGTAATATTTCCGTCCTATCAGTCTGTACACATTGTCAGTTTGAGAGAGCAGACAGAACATCTTTCTTTCGTTTATGACCCAAAACCCTATAGACTGCAGGATTCCCTATAGGAATCCTTATTCTGATCCTGCATGAAAAAACACCAAGAATCCCTTTTTGCTGTTCGATTCCTATGAAAATTTCAAGTTCTCAAATTCCTATTTTTGGAAGCGAGTTCCACTCACAGCTCAGTCATCCTCATGTTGAGAAGTTGGCCTAAGATGACTTGCAGACCACTTCTGAACACTTGTCCACCATGGAGCAGTTCAATGATATAGATTTAGATTCTTATTAAAATCATGCTTTGATTAATTTACTAGAGATGCCTCAGCCGTTAATGTCTTTTTTTTTTAATATAGTCCTTGAATAATAAAGGTCCCTGAACAAGTCCACAGACAGTATCAGTTAGTCAACCTGACTAAGAAATTGACTACTTTTCTGGCCACTTGCTGGTACCTGTATAGCAACTGCATGGTATTCTTGTATTCTTCAATTTGGAGAGTAGTGGGAACTAGACGACTGGCATAGGTAGAGGGGGTTTCGGTCCATAGTATCATCAGCATCTTAGTCCCAAAGGTGGTTCCCTCCTTTGTGATGAAAGAATTTCTGCATGTTCTTTAATCAGATTTTTTCCAAATGCTAAATGAATTCTCCAAAGAAGATATCATCATTGAAATCAAGCAATTAAAGAGACATTTGCAAGCAGCTGAAATCGTCCAGTTTGTTGTCATTGAAGTTTTTAGAATTAGAAATCAAAGTGGAATTTTTTTTATTCTGCTTTAGCATTTTATTTGACAACGTGCATGTCAACTGCTTCAAGTGAAAGAAGTTTTTCTTAAGTTGATTTAAGCTTACCTTTGATCCACCGTGAGCTATTCGAGGCTTTCAAATTTGGATATTATCTTGTTTGAGCACAGAGTAGTTGATCTAATTAATTTTGAATATGTTAAAGAAGAATTGAAGACAAATTATAATGTTTCTAAAATCAGTGTTAAAACGTCATTACATATGTATTTAATTAATTTCAAGTTACTTAGGAGTTAAAGGTAATATTAAAGTATTTTTAAATCAGGTAAAAATATATTGATAAAAATCCATATTTGTTTTTATAATTTTACTATTAGTGAGCTACAATATTGGTCCTGATAACAGTTGTGTTGTATGAAGTTCAGTTCCAGTATGTGGCATAGTTAGTTAGTCAAGTTATTAATATACAACTACCCTTAATATTGTTTTGATGTTTTTACTGTCATTAAATGTTGCATTTGCATAATTGAAAATAAAAGCTAAAATTTATGTTTAAAATAATAAAAGATTGCATCACTAGATGTTATTCAGAGTTTTGCGGTCATTATTCAGATCTGAGTATTATTTAAATGCTGGTGTTTGGGGGGGGGGGGGGTTTTGCATTATGGGAGAGTGTTATAAATCTGAGTCCTGCACTGGTACTAATATCCTAACTACCCCATTGGACTAGAGTGATTGATTTCTCACCACTAATAGGAAAGCTTTTGATTCAATACAACATTTTTAAGTAAACCAAACAGTATTTAAATGGGAGCAAACTACACTGCTTATCCTTGCCAACTATCATTCTCAAATCGGTATTACTCAGGATGATGGGACTAAGAATAAGAAAACTAATGGAGAGACTGCCTGATCTACTTTGATCATAATAAAGTATTTAGGTGCCATTAATTAAATCAATGCTTGCGTATACATTTATGTATATAAAATAACACAGTAATCCTGTTATTCTGAAATCTTGCTCATTTTATTCTGAAGATTAGTCTTAAAACCTTTACATTCTATATTGTACTTGAATCATTTCAAACTCATGTCATCTGAATTGCAGTGCAGTGAAGTTAGTTTAACAGGAAGTTCTAAAAATTTGTATAAAATTTTCTTAGATGAAAATTTTAATTTATAAAACAGATATTGCCTTTACTTGATATCTCAAAATATCCTGTGATTCATCCAGATATTTCATATCATCCAGACATTTAAGTACCTTTGGTTGTTAATTAAATAAATAATAATTTTCTTATGAATTACCATTTATTTTGAAATAGAGTAATAAGAAGTCTTTTTGATCACAAAAACACTTGCTTTTACTCAAGAGTTAGTTTGACCTTTGGTTCGAAGGAGTTGCTGAATGTTGTATCCCACTCCATTAATTGGTGTTTACTTTCAGTAGTTTGATGATCATCAGTTACGATATGACTAAGACGTGTAAGATGTATTTTGGCTGCAGTATAAAAATCTATACGATAACAATTTTTTTTATGGTAAGGTGTTATCTTATAGTTTCATGTAGAAGAGACCCTTGACATCTAAAGAAATGAGTCTGTAATGAAAATTGTCTTCAATAAAAATTTCATTGTCAGTTTTTTTTTCAGTCATGAAAATGTTAAGCAAAATCATTTTTGTGAAATCCAGTTTAATTTAATTTTGGATTTTTGCACCATACATTTTGTGGTTATTTTACTGCTGCCTCACACTTGTTTTATGTGTCTAAATTTCTGCATGGTAATCTCTTACATTTTAAAACTGGGTCACCCTTCTCTGTTGAGTTTGATGAGATTTTAAATCTAAAGAAACTGTAATTCTCTATTTACAGTTAACCTTTTTTTCAAAATTTGCATAATATTCCGAGAAGTAGTCGAATTAGTTTTCTTGAAGAGTAGTCATCTGAAAAAGTGCTATGCACAAATCTTGTTTTTTTTCCTAATAGCCCTTATATTTTTGTACAACATTAATATGCTAGTTTTGATAATTATGATCATAAATCGCAGATTAATTTTTAATGTATCCGCAACATTAAGTTTCCTAAATAATAATGTAGTAAAGGTTATTGTGTAAGAGAAGTAGTACATTTTTTTTAAGGTGCTCTCCATTTATTTTTGTTTAAGCTAACCGTATAAGATCAACATATTACAGTCTACATTGTTATTTATTTGTTTTATATTCCAATCTTTGACTTTCTGTAAAGTTTAACTAAACTTTCATGCCATAATTCTGGGTGTGTAAAACCTACTGACTTAGTTCACCTCATTACAAATTGATAATAATGGTTTCAAGTCTATATTTTGTAAGCATAAAGTAATAAGTTGGTCTAAAATGGCTAAGAAGATCATTAATGTTGTAAGTTTTGTTATTAGTAATTTCATACATACAGCTGTCTGATTCATTATAAATTTTACATTGCTCATAATTTTATAAAGTTGAACATGAATTAAGTAATTTATTTTTTACAGATAGTTAATTTTAACTATAATGTAAGTATAGTAGTATTAATTTAACTATAATAGCAAGATTGTTATGACATAGTTATAACATTCCATTAAAAATCCACAATCAATTTTTATGAAATTAAAACCATTATTGTTCTAAAAAATAGTAGTTCTTAATAGATTATTTTTTGTTTTACAAGTATATGTATAGCAACACTATTAACCTTCTGTTGTACTAATTCATGTACCTACCCACCTGGTTTTACTACAGTTATTTAGAAATTTAAATAAAAACGATTAATGGAAAATTAATAATGGAGCCTTTGACAAAGAAAGGTTACTAAATTTTCTATTTGTCTTTTATAAAAAATTGTATCATAAAATATAACTATACTTTTGCAATTGGTGATTTTTATCAAAGAAATTTAGCCAATCTCTGTGGTGGAGTGGTAGCATCTCAGCCTTTCATCTGGAGGTCCCGGGTTCAAATCCCAATCAGGCATGGCATTTTTCATACTCTAAAAAGTTTCCATTTCATATTCCCAAGCACAAGCTTTGAGCTTATATTATGAATTAATCATCCAACAAAAATAATCAATTTTTACAACTTTGTTGTAAAGTTTTCATGATCTATATCGTTTTGGTTATTGAAAATTAGGAAAAAACAATACTTGATGTTAAAGTGAAGTTGATAGTAAAAGTAAAGTAATTTGAGAAAGTGAACCAATCAAATACTGAGTAAAGGATTATCACAATCTACAATAAAATTAGAATTTTTGTTTTAATAAAAGCTCATTTATGAGATTGTGATGTAGGTTTAAACTTATTAATGCTATGCTAAAACCACAGCAGTGCTATAATTTGTACCTGTAAGTTACGTCAGTTTTTTATCGAGTTACTTAAATATGAAACATTTCATAATGTGCTCCATATTGTAATTTTATTTTATTTATTTATAAATTTCCGTTTTACACATAATGTTATAATTATAGTAGTTATTATAACCATTGTGAATAATCGCCCATTTAATTAAAATGAATATTTACCAAAAATACGTTAGATGATTTTTTTATTGTTAGTAAGGTAATATTATAGTGAATTTATGATTAATTAGTATCTCGAGTGCTTTTTATACTACTGTAAGTAGTACAGTTTGAGATTTTTGTAGAAGAAATTCAGTTTTATACAACTTTCTTCTTGTAAATCATATATAGAACCATATAATTAAAAAATTAAGTAATTGCACAAAGTGTGATGTAACTGAAATAGAAAGGAATAAAAGCTGAATTTGATTAATAGGGACCTATTAATAATAATAGCCTATTCATAATAATATATTATAATTGCTGATGTCTTACAATTATTTTCTGTCCATTCGATTTAATAGTTTTTGCCATTTTTTGTCAGTATATAAAGTGAAAAATCAAATTCTATTTATAGTACGAGTGATATTAGTGCTTTACTTTAAGTAATCTAATTTGCTTGTACTGTTATGAATGTATGACACTGTTAATTATTGGATTATTTTGATTTTTTAACAAGCCGTTTGAGTAAAAGCAAGACTTCCCACAAATAAATTCTGTCTACCACCTTAAAATTCTATGTTCTTAAAAAAAAATTAAAACCATTGATAGTCCTGGAAACATTCATTTTCTGGTTCTTCATGAACACCAATCCTGTAAACATCTAGTTGTACTCCTTTTATTTTAACTCTGGACTGTCTATAATTATTACTTTCATCTGAGAGGATAACATTCTAAACAGATTTGGTTCGGTGTTTCTTATCATCTGTAATTGTCATTCTGGGTACTTCTGATTCTGCTACTCCCAGCCTTAAAAATTTACGTTTTAAATACTGTTAAAATTTCAACTGAAACTCATATTTTTTATGTTCAAAAGGTTTATTTATGAAAGAGTTAATAAAATGTATTTCACACTCATTCTTGGAATCTAACATAGCCAATACAGTACAAGGAATGAATGCAGTACTGAAATGACATAGGTGCATGACAATTATGTCTGCTACTACATGCAGCCAATCATGATTTTCCATTTGATAAATGGAATAAAACTATACATGTGTTAAGTAATCTTTTTTTTTTTCTAAATCTTGCATTCCTTCTGAAACTGTTATTGATGAAATTTATTTTGGCCAAAGAATAGTAATAAGTTGGTTCGTTGCATCTCCCTTTATTATTTACCTTTACTTAATAAGTTGGAACTATTTAATGTGACTTAAGCTGTAGATATTTTTTCTTGCTCTACTTTTTTTTTAATCCTTGTGGTTTTGTCAAAAATGTTTTTAGTTTTTTTTAAATTTTCCTTACTTTATCACATTTACATTGTGTAAATGTACACAATAAGCCGGTGTGAAATTAAACATTGTGAAGCTAATACATTATTAACAAAGAGTTTTCCTTATTTGATAGACTTTATTATTCATTTATTGGTTAGCACATTGCCATATTATCCTGGTTAAAGCTGAGCTTTAATTCTTTATATTTTCTTTTCTTTTAATATATCACAATTTCTTTGCTGAAAATGGGGGGACTTCCCTACCTTATTGAGAAGAACGGATGTCTTCTCAATTTATACCCACCACTGGAATATATGTTTTAAACACCACACAACCAATGGGGAAATGTGGAGTTGTAATTCTAAAAGGGAGACCGTTTTTACAATGATAAAAAATTAATTACAGGTTAAAAAGTTTTAAAATTAGGTGCGAGAAATTCTTTACAGAGGGTACAGTAAATAAATAATTTGATTGAACCTTTGTATCCTCAAGATTATTTTTGTGAAGTGTGTATGTGGAATTATAAATTCCAACAGGAATTCCCAGTAGGATATTTTTTTGTTTGTTAAAATTAGTTTTACATTAGGGTTATTGTAAAGAATTCAAGACATCCTCATTATGTAGTAAAAACTATTATTGAGCAAGATAACTGAACATTTTTTTGATAATTTTTTTAAAATATATTTCAAAATAAAATTATTATTAAATAGATGTAATTTTTCCTAAGTTCCACTATTTAACCTTTCACGGGTGATAGCGGATATATCTGTATACACAAAATTTTCATTTAGGGTAGTTTGTGGATTTATCCGTATGTGGTTCTCGATTTTACAGGTCTTTAGCGTATACATTCGCTAAAGTTGTGACATATTACTAGAGCTTTTACATCAGTTAATGTTACATATTTAGTAGTGTTACACTGTTTTTGGCATTCGTTCTAGAGTTTTTTTTTTAACTTAAGTTACACAAAGTTTTTAATCAAGTCGAAGCATGAGGTTTTCGGCAGATTACTCAAGGCGTATGGGTAGTGTGGACTACAGTGACCATTTTATTTTGAGATACACAAAGAAATTGTACTAAAAGAAGTTGCTAAAATTAATTCATACATACTCTACAAACACATACAGTGACAATAAACCAATCTCTCACAACCAGTTGGGATACAAATTAATCGAAGATCTGGTTTAAGAGGGAATTCAACAAATTTTACAGAGAATTTTAGAAAAAATAAAACCTGGTAGACCATTACAAGACCCCTTGGAACAACGACTGGACTGAAAACCTCATCTTATTGAAAAAGCAGGAAAGAATCTATCCAGTGTCACATTGCTACAAAAATAAAATGCAGACTGTATATTTTTAGAACACCCCTAAACCCAATAAATGTTTCGAAATCTATCACAAAAAATAACATATTATTGAAAATTTGTTTTCTTTTATTATCTATTTTATGTAGTTGATAATTTGTAATGTTTTTATGTTCATTTAATCTTATGTCATGCTTATGTTTATTTCGTTTGAAATTTCATATTCAGTACAAACAAAGCGTTTTTAGTATACACTTGTAACTGTTTTCTACCATTTTATTCATGTATCAACATTTTTTCTCTAACTCTTTTTTTTTTTATTTGTATTTCAACAAAGTGTGTTTTAATATTTATTTTTATTATAACAATAATAATTTTTGATGTTTTTATGATAATTTCATTGCTAATTTTATTTGTACTTTTTTCTTCAACGTTTTTATATCTTCTGTTCATTTTTATATCAGTTTATAACATATAAAAAGTCAATAAATGTATGATTAAAAAAAAAATGTTCATATTAACCAAAATAAATTATAGCATTAAGATCTCTTTATTTCAAGGACTAATTGTGGATATATCCACCTACATTTTTATGCTGCTAAATCGATAAAAAAATTATCACAGACTTTAAAAAGTCATCATTCTTATTTATATATACTATTAAGAAAGAAAATCACAAAATCAAAAACTTTTTGCACATACTGCAAAAAAGTACTCATCAGTCTGGCCACATAGATATTGGCTGGAATGTTAAGCCCACCTGCGAAGGATTAAAATTTATTTATTTTGTAATTCTTATATAAATTTTTTTATTTGGCTAGACTTATTTAATATTTTTCCTTTTATTTTGTTTCAGATTTGGGATACAGCTGGGCAGGAAAGGTTTCAGTCTTTGGGTGTCGCTTTCTATAGAGGTGCTGACTGTTGTGTCCTTGTATTTGATGTTACCACACCGAGTTCATTTAAGTCATTGGATAGTTGGCGGGATGAATTTCTTATACAGGCTTCTCCAAGGGATCCAGAGAATTTTCCATTTGTTGTATTAGGAAATAAACTTGATTTGGAAAATAAAGCTGTAAGTATCAGTATTAGTTTTTAATCCTTCATTTCAAAATAAGTTAATTGTTTATATAAAATCCCACCTTTTAACTTATACTATATTTACAGGTTACAAAATATTCTTGGATACAAAATCAGCAGCTAATATTAAATAAATTATTTTTACCGCAAACAGTAGTTGCATTTCCATTTTCTTACATTGTACATTTTTGAATCAATTATGTGTTAAATAATTTAATAGCCACTAATCAGTAAAGATATTTCTTAATGATTTTAATCCTCGAGTGCTTTTGCTGAGTGCTATTTTTTTTAATGTATATGGATAAATTCAAACTTAAAAAATGCTCAAAAAATAACTTAAAACCTAGATTATCATTAATTAATAAGTTACATTAGATTGTCATTTCGGTGTTCAACAGTCATTAAACTCAAAAGACTTAAATCCCATATTAAACACAACGAAAGAATGATACTAAGTGGTTATTGAAAAATTTGTAGAAAACTCAAAAACAGTTAAGATTATTTAACTGTGAAAATGGTCATCTGAATTTGAATTAATTTTTTTTGTAAATTTGTTTGACTCTTTCTAAATATGAAATTTTTTTCAGTTTTGCATAGTTCTTGCTTTGGTATTGGCCGGCATGTTAATATTTATAAATAATCGCCCAGTAATTAAATAAATTTAAAGTGTCTCCATACATTTTATTAAAATTTAAACAAATGCCATTATCAATCTGAATTATTTGTCTTTTATTATAACTACATATGATTTTTATAGATTTTTGATGGTCATCTAATTATACATTGAAGTAATGCTCCTGGAATAAATGCTAGTTTTTTGTTTGTTTTCATTATTGAAATATTCTGCTTATTTGGGAGTTGAATAAATTATTCTAAATATGTATTTTTTCTTAGTCACATTACTTTAATGTGTCTTCATACAGTCTCGCTCAGTTTGTCATTAAAATCTCCTGAAAGTTTTACTAGTTTTTACATTATCTTATATTAAAATACTATTAAAGATATGGGTGAGTTTTTTAATATTAAACAGTAAAATAAAATTTAAAAAAAACATAGTAAATGTCTTAATTGGTTTGTTCCTGGTTTGGTTTCAACTAAGTACAATCATTTTTCTTTCTGTAAAGATTGTCAATTGTAGTGATGCTACAATTAACAATTATATACAGGGGGAAAGAAGTCCAAGTAAGACCTGAAAACTGAAAGGGAGATTTAGCTGTTGGAAAATTAAATTTATTAGGACAGGAACAATAAAAGATGTGTAAAAAAGAAGAAAAATAACTGTAAATCATGAATACTAGATTTAATTCTTATAATTTTTAATTAAGAAAAGGAATTTGAAAAATTACTAAATTTTTAAAAGAAATATAATTTATGACAGAGAAACTTTGTGTTAAGATTTCATGTATTATTTATTATGATGCTACTTCCAAAAAGCATAGACCCTTCTATGTTTGGTAGAGATGGGCTCCCTTCTTATCTTTTGATATCTTCTACAAGGATAGTTTGAGCTTAAGAGTGGAATTTCATTTTAAAATAAAATTATTTTATAATTGAAAATTGCCATAAAAAAATGTTAAATTTAAAGTATTGTATATCACTTTATTCCTTATTATAATTTTCTTTACAGTGGAATTGTAACAGTTAGGCCTTAAAAGGCATCTATTGCAATAAGTGTGTGATGATAGATCACAAGAGTCATCAGCATTAATTTGTATTGGTTTCGCTGAAGCTCCCAGTTTGTCTGAATTATGCTTGATTATTTTAGGGAAGGTAGGGTGATAAGTGTTTGTGAATCTTCTGCTTGTAGTGTTAGACAGATTGAAAATGAATGTTAAAACATGTTTACCTAAAAAAATCAGATTTTTACAAGTAGCAGCATTAATATTTTAACCTCGAGAATCAACTCTGAATGGTAGCAGTAATAAAATTAAAAAAATAAATAAATGGATCTTCAGCTCAAATTATATTATCTAAAACTAAATTGTATTGTATTAGTAAACAGGTTATGTTTTTACAGTAGCCAATTAGAATGTTTTGTGTACAAAATTCCTTTTTAGTAATAATTTAAAAAGAATTAATCAGAATTAGTTAACTAATAAGATTAACTGATTTCTTAAATTTAAAACTTTCTGGATAATTCACAAACAATTTTAATTATTGACATTACAAACTCAAATTGTTGAAAAGCTTAATTTGTTTTATTAAGTGCAGTTTACTTAGTAAAATGGAGTTTAATTAAAAAAAATCTAACTTAACAAATAATACTTGAAATAGAATTAATACCTTGCATTTATGATATACCTGGAGTTTCTATGAATTTTGAGATTTTACACAGCTGGATTTAACTCTGATATGCATTATAAATAAAACAATGTTTTACTAACATAATTTAATCAACATTTTGTAAATTTCAGTTCGTGTAATATTTATCATTTTTTTCAGGTTTCAACAAAAAGAGCCCAGCAATGGTGTCAGAGTAAAAATAGCATCCCATTCTTTGAAACAAGCGCAAAGGAAGCAATCAATGTTGAGCAGGCTTTCCAGACAATCGCAAAGAATGCCTTAGCGCAAGAAAGTGAAGTTGAACTGTATAATGAATTCCCAGACCAGATCAAACTGACAAATGAACAGAAATCATCCAGCTCTGACAGCTGTGCTTGTTAACAGAATTGTAAGTCATATTTTTTAATAAAATAAAATAATTTTGTTGTTATAAGAGAAAACTTTCTAAAATAAGTTTCCGCGATAGTAAATGTGGTTGGCCACCTTGTTTTTATCTGTACTTATTAATAAGATCAGATTGAATATTCCGGATGTGTAATAGAGAAATTTTCAAAATGCTTTGTTAGAGTTTAAATTTTCTTTAGTTTGAACAGAGATTTTTGTGTAAATGCCATGTTTTAAGATATAGAATATCAAAGACAATAAGTACTCAAAAATGTAGAAAATCATCATGAGGATTATTGAGTTGTATATAGACCAAGTGATAGTCTTATCACTGTTGAAGTTCCTGCAGCTATTTAGACTGAAGAAGCCATGACAGGTTTGAAGTATTAAATATAAAAAAGCTCATCATGTGCTTTGACATCAAGAACATCAGTCTGAGAATCTGTTCCTTCTGTATCATAGTGAATTCTGACCCATCTACTGCTTGCTTAAAAGATGTGCAACAAATAAGATAAAAAATGTAAAGAAATAACAAAAATTGGATATTGCACTACCATGTTCTCTATTCACATCTCTGAAAATGACAGTTTTGATAGAAACTGTTCATGATTGTCATCCCATACTTTCTTTAACTCTTCTTTCCTAGTTCTCTATGACTTTCCCTTGTTCCCAAAATTTTAGGAATGTGTTTAGACCAACAACTAACGTGGATATAACCCATTTGAAGGAGCTGATAGACATGCTGAGAGTTCTATCTAATACCAGTTGGAACTATATAATATATATGTTGTTGTTCTACTGAACTCTAGTCCATTCTTGATTCAGACTATGATTACATGGCTTATTCGTTAGCGAATAATACACCTACTACAAGTCTGCTGACTTATTCATCAGCAGAGCAGGCCACTGCTGTAAAGATGCTCGACACAGTTCATCTCTCATTCATCCGTCTTACCACAGGGGCTTTTCGCTCAAGTCCTGTGTAAGTCTGCTGGTAGACAGTGGTGAGCCATCTCTTTGTAAAAGACATGCTCCTATGTGCCTTGCATTAAAGCGCAACCAACTTATTGTTCTGCTAGGCATCAGAGCTCAACGCCTTTTCTCAGCTTTAAATACACAATTGGCTCCAGTCCTTACTATTGCTCCATGTTAACATCACCCTTGGCAACCTTATCTTGTTAATTACTGCTTTGATATTTGTCAGTATAATAAAAAGAACACAAATCCAGTTATCTTACAAAAGGAATTTTATAATATTAATAGCATGAATCCTGATATTGCAGTTTATATGGACAGCTCCAGTAATGCTAATTCTGTTGGTTGTGGCTTTGTTGTCAGCAACAGAGCATACATGTTAGGCCTTCCCAACATCACCAGTATTTTTGTTGCAGAACTGTGTATACCATTAGTAAGGCCTTGCATATAATTAGCTCAAAATATCAACATGTTCTTGTTTGCTCAGATTCCGTGAGGACCCTACAGGCTATTAATTATGACATTTATTCTAGACTGTATTGCCTGTGAGATGCATTACGTCATTTCACACAAATGACTAGATATAATAAAACAGTGAGCTAGACATTAAATAAAAGAGTTCTCTTGGATGGGGATCCAGCAGAAGCTCACTTATGTCTCATGTGGCTCCTTAGCCATATAGGTAATTTCAGGCAATGAGCATGCAGATAGTGCAGCAAAGGAGGATTGTTTCCAACTTCCTTTCTCATATCGCGTCTCTTGTGACAATCTTCTTTTTCCAAAGAGACGGTTCATGATGAATGGCAAAGTGATTGGAATGCTACCATAAACAAATAAACTTCACCCAATTAAAAACGCTGTTTCATCATGAAGCAGAAATAATCATCAAGAGGAGGTCGTTATCTGCCGTTAACTCAAAACAGATTCACCAGTTTGTGCTCTCTGCGACTGATGACTGACAGTGCACCACATCCTTGTGGATTGTATCTGTTATGCTACATTGCATTGCAAGTTTAAATTGGGGGCTAATATTCAAACTATTCTAAAAGATAATGGGATTTTTTATCATGTTTTATGGTTTCTTAGGGCCTTCCGTTTATAATCAATAATTTAAATTACTGTAGTGTGAATTAGCTATTCATGCAAATTCCTTTGAAGATACTAAGATTTCCTAGTTTGAAATCTTAGTATTATAATTGAGACATAAAATGTGATGTTTGTTTATTACAACAAATTTGTTGTATCTGGGCGATTATAACACTGTAGCGCAATGATTCCCAAACTGTGCTGCAGCACTCTGGGGAGCCATGGCCTCTTCAAAGAAGTACCGCAAAATATTGAAAGTACCGCAAAAGCTTCACAATTAATTGAACCAAGACATTTATAATTATTAATTTAATGTTACCTTTCATGAGCGGATACCCATATGTGGGGGCTACCTGTACTTACACTAGAGGGCGGAAACCCATATGTGAGTCAGAATGTCACCGGCATTTTGTCTTCAAATAGTTACATATAAATTCCAAGAGATGTTCTTTCATTCATTTTGAGGTGGGAATTCCTGATGCAACGTGATTGGAAACCATTTTACTTCAGTTATCAGATGTGTTCAATGACCATGTGTATGTAGCAAGATGCGTACATTTTTTTGTGTATTTTGCTCTTTTTTAAGTAGTTTGTTTACAAACTGTTCCTTCCAAAACTTCATTTTCGGCCTGTTTTGTCTGAATTCAAACAAAATTTTTCAGACAAAAATTCAGGAGGAAATTAATAAAAATATTTTTATTATTATAAAACCATATTCATATTATATTATTCCCTGCCTAGGTGCACTACTTCAAAATTGTTATTATTACCTTACCATCAGTGTTATATAAACTTTACAATAATTAATCAGCACCTAATTATATACATAATTTACAAAGTAATTAAAATGTTTGTTTTAGCAGTACTGTTGTCGCCGTGTGGGATGTTGATCTAAAGAGCAAGTGGAACGATCACCGTAAAATTATTATCGTTATGAGCATATTTTGTAAGACGATGGATCGGAAAAAACTAAGTGTATGATATATTTGTATACAAATATATATTTATGCATCACAGCGTTAAGTTCCCTATTTTCCTTGAAAATTTAAACTATTATTTTTATACCATTAAAAAAAATTTTGTCATATTCTTAATTTTATTATAGTTATTAACTTGTTTTGTATGCTTATTAAAAATATAAATGATTTGTTATTAATAAATGTTATTTACGTTTATATTTTTTCTTCTGCAGCTGAAAACTACGATAATACAAATTTATAAATATATTTGAAAAAAAAGTAATAAATGTTGTATATATATAAATATATATTTTTTTGTATTCAATAGGAAAAAAATGTTTTTATTATATGTATGTAAAGATATATTATGCTGTATAATTATATTTATTATTTTTTTTAATGCTTTTATTATCTACGGTTAATTAATATATATATTATACTTTTTAATTACATATATAAATATATACATTATAAATGTAAGAAATGTGAATAAAATATTTTAATCATGAATTTTTTAATATTTATTATTACTGATATTATTAAACACGATTAATTTTACAGGATAAAATATGATATGAATAATATGGGTTTATGGATTTTTGTTGTAATGTTGAATTACAGCATTATAACATAATTATAAAATTTATCATATAATAAATCAGGGAAAGTTAAAGTAAACATACAAATTTTTTGTTCCTTCATTATGGTCAATATTGCTCATATTTTATGAATACTTTTATTTTAAAATGTATTCAGCAGTATTTTGTCAGCTTGTAACTAAAATATTTTGTAGAATGTCACTTTTGTCATTAGTAATAGTGTGCGGTATAATTTAGTACAGAAAGTGTGTCAACTCATTCATTTAATATGTTAATGAGTCAGATTTTATCAGAATGTTTTTAAATTTTTATATACCAATAAACTAGTGAATAGATCAGCTTTTCCGGTAGAGTTCAGCTACTTAAAAATTGTTCTGTAGAGATTAAATTTTGTAACATTTTCTAATTTGGAAATATTTTGAAGGTAACTGAACCGACACTTAAAAATTTTGCTTTTCGTCTTTTCAACTACTTGTTATAAAGGTCCTTAAAAGGTAATATAGGAGCAGGTAATACCCTACAGTAGCATTTATAAAGTATAGTTTTTACTTTATTTTCATCAGCATACTGTGTTCGAGGTAAGTTTTTCGTTCAGGGTATATTAAGAATTTTTTTTGTTAGATAAAGGATTATAATTATCGTGCATAATTTGCAGTGTTAGTGATTTATTTTGTTGTTTTTTTTTTTTAATGGCAGTTGTAAATAAATTTTCAATTGAAATAGGGGACAGAAGGCTGTGATTAAAAACTGTATAATATATTTGTAGGGTAATAATAATAATTGTTTTAATATTAAAAATGTAAAAGTTAGTGTTTGTTATAATAATAATAATAATGATTATTATTATTATTCTTAATAAATAGTGTATTTAGGATTTCAGTTTCATTTATTCTTTCTGTATTTTTCTTTTTAATTATATTTCAGATTAAAAAGTTTATAAATTGTAGTTGTACAGTAATTATTTTCTAGTTGGTGACATGTACCTGTCACCAAAATGTTATAAATAAAATAATTTTTTATAATTAATATTAAAAACATTTTAATATATGCATATTTTACTCTTCCATACTATTAGTTTAAATAAGGGTGTTACTTTTTAATTTTTTTTACACATTGCAATTTTTATTGTGGCTTAATTGGTTTTTCTTTTTTTATCTAGTAAGGTTAAACTAAATATATTTTATCTGGTTCCTGAATCCTGAATACAAATTTAATTGTTTACTACTTTGAATCAGATCAAATAAAATAATATTGGTAATGACTAATATTTTTTGTACATTTTATTATAAATTTTTAATACTAATAATAGTTATGCATTGTACATCATAAATAACAATATCAGATTATAAATTATGTTTATCATTATTATTATTATTATTATTATTATAAAAAAAATTTAATAAATATATTTATAGTGATTTATGTTGTACTGGATTTAACAAAAGTGGCATTCAGATTTCACAATTAATTATAATAACCCTGTTGTAACTTCTGTTATGAAATAATCTTTTGATCTGCTTGTTCTGTAGCATTTAGATAATAAAACCTTGCAAATGGCGATAATTATCAACATGATGGTTAGAATTTTAAGTACTTTCTAAGCAAAAGTAGTTAACTAAACTAAACTTCTTAACTTCTATAAAAAGTTTATATGGACTTTCTTTGCAGAGTACATGTTTTAACATAATTTATAACTAAATGTTTTTATTGTCCATAATGTGAAACTATGAATGCTGATATATATTAATGGCAAAAATTATCAGTACTGTCATACAAAAAAATTTAACTTTTATCTATTATGAATAATCCTCTTGAGTGATATGGTACTTATAAATCGTATTCAATAATCAAATGCACAGTTTATAAAAGATTGAAAACATTAGACATGAAATATTTATAGATGGTATAGTTTATGAGGATGTCCTTTATAAACACACTGAAAGTAAGTATTGGGTTGTTAAAAAATTATAATTTATTTTTTAACAATTTAATCCTATCGTAAAATAAATTTTCAACATAGTTTCTCCAAACATTAAGACATTTGTCAAGCTTGAAACTAATTTCTGAATGCTCTTCATAAAATGATCTACATGTGAAGACACTGATTGTTGCATAGCTGCTTGGATACTTTCATTGTCAGCTTAGTGCTTTTCACTAATGAACCGCCACAAGTGTAGGATCAACTTGTTGCTAAATTGGAGTGTTAGAGAATCTCTGCCACAATGAGCTTTAGAGTTCAAGCTTGCAGGATGTGGCAGAATCTGGATGTATGACACATTTTTTTTGTCCTTAATTGAACATTTATCCATATCCTCATCTTTATTTGTCTGGTAATACACATTACTTGCATGATAATGCAAACAGATAACACGACTACATTTAACAGTTAATTACTTCAACTAAAATATACTGCTTCTCTTCTGCAATTATCTTTTTAACAAGCCAATATATCAAGGAGCTCAGCACATGATGTATGTATATAGTAGAGATGCTAGAAATGATATAGTGGCCATTTATAAAAAATTTATTAACATTCTTCATGAATGTACACCTTGCTAACAATCACAGAAATGATGTATGGGCTATATTTTTTAAAGTTATATTGTGTATCAGAAATACAGCATATTGTGGATTTCTAGATCTTGTTTCTGTTGAAAATATCTTTAAAAAAAGAACATGGATGCACTTGATTTATAAATTTAGGGTTGTTGACATACAAATATTTAACAATTGCATGTACTAATGCCAAGTAACTTTATGTGTTAGCTGATAAAAAAGATGCATCCGTGTTTGCAGGTGATGTCGATTTGAAAATCAAAATTAGGTTATCAGAAATTTGAAAAAGTGTTATTAAAATCAGCTGATTCAAAACATTGAAATGTTTATTAGATACCCAATTGTACAAACTGGTTTAAATGGGAAGATTTTTGCTGTTCCAGAAAAAACAATTCTAAATTATATTATTAAAATCACATTTCTAAAATAAATATTATGGATTTAATTTAATTTTTCTCACTTAGAGTTAACCTTAGCTCCTTATAGATTATTTTTCATAGTGCTATTTTATCTTTTAAAGTGTTTTGATGTACAGCTTCCTTTTGCCATGTATAATAATGATTTCAAATCAATTGTAATCTAATATCATACAAGTAAAGTCTTTGGGATGAAATTTTATAAAACCAGTTGATACTTAGAATTGATACTTCCTTGTCCATAGGAAAATTGTTCCATTTAGGAGCAACAGGTTTCTGCAACAGTTGTTTCACAGTTATCACCTTGATAATTTAAAAAAAAAACTTGTTTCTCTTAAAAGAGATTATTTGCTCTTTTGATGACATTTTTAAGTTAAATGCTTATTGTTGTATGTAATGGGAAATGAATTAATTATATTGACCATAAATGATCCTGGCAGAAATTACATATTTTTATATTTGTTTTTGAGTCTTTCATTAAGTTAGAATTAAGGCCTAAGGTATAAATTACATAATATTATTGCTCTAATGTATGTTATATTTATGGTAGATACATTATTTGAATACATATTAAATTCATCTTAATGATTTACATTATGAAAATAAAAACTTAAGTGTCGCTTTTTGTTAATCCCCTGTCTAAATTTTGTTCTTGTTATTTTTTTTATTAAATAAAGACTAGTTATGTTTATTATTACATCATTGTTTTATTTTGTTTTCAGTGTTTTTGATTGCCTAGATATACGGTCCGATTAATATTATTTGTTAATCGGTTCAGTTTTTAAGTTTATTGGATATGGATAAAAAATATATTTCAGTACTGTATATTGTTCAAAAAACGTTTTTTTTTTCAAAGGACCCAATATTGCAGTGGTTAAGTTTTTGATCTGTTTGGTTAAAGGGAAAATTATAACAACATTAGATTTAGAGAAAAATAAAATTGATTGAATATACATTTGAATATTTAGATTGGAAAGTTCTGGTTCAGTTCCTAGTGTTGAGAGTTGCCTAGTGTTCCTAGTGATTGCTTGATCCTTGGTCATGCCAACTAGTAACATTTAAAATTTATGGAATTTTTGCAGAAGTTAAGGAATGAATTCATTCATTCTAAACATTATTTTGCAAGGTAACTGAACAAATAACAATTTCGAAAATTGAGTGCCATGAAATTATTTTGTAAAATTTAGGCACAAGACATTGCAGCCAAATTTGTGCTTCATCTTTTGACTATTAAGCAAAATAGAACCGATTGAGTTGGTGCAAGTAAACAGCTTCTGTTTAGCTGTAATGTTGAAATAGCAACTCAGTTATCACAGTGGATGTCAAAAGGAACTTAAGCACCGAAAAAACTTATGTTTGGTCAAACATTGATATGTGCACATACTAGTAGTGGGGAAGACTGGCAGTGCTGAGGGTGATTTAGTGTTTGCCATGGATTAGATGTACAGTCTACACTTGTGTAGAACACCTGTTTAATCATTCTTATCCTATTGTACTCAATGTTAGAATATTCTAGCTGGTTCTCTAAAGGATTGTTGGTCAGTCTGAAATCTGTGATAGCTTTACTACTATAATGCCATTACATCAACTGTAAGGATATTCACCTTGAATTTCTTGCAGAAGGCAAACTGGTGGTCGAGGGTTTTCCAGTGCATTTTTTCCAATTTATCCCTTGTAAAAATTGCAGCTGTCATGGAGAAGGATGACATCTCTGACGGACATACCCCGTCTTTTGTTTTGGTAGGTGGCTTTTGTTGACTGTAGCAGTAGGAAATAGTAACCCATATTCACCATTTGTTGATTGAGAAAATGAGTAGAATTCTTTAAGCCAAAAAAAATCATTGCAAGAACCTGGCTGACAGGTGGGTTTTAGGCTTCACTGGGCAGCTCTCATCCTTGCTCGCCATTTTTGACTCTGGAGTGTAATGTGGACCCACATGTGACAATGCGCCTTAAAAATCATACCCTCCTTGCCGAAATTGATTCAGAAGTCTCACAGATCTCCAACCTGACCTGTTTTTAATTTTTGGTCAACAACCTCTGAAGCCATCAAGCACTAATTTTTCTAAAGCCAAGATAATGATTAGTAATAATGGATTGAACACTCCAATAGCTGATGCGATTTCTTCAACAGTGAACCGGTGATCATGTTTGATAAGCTTGAACAGCACGGATGTATCAGTTGTGAGACTTGCCCTTGGGCGTTAACCATGACTAGTTTTCTACACCGGTTTTTTTGCCGGCCCTTAAATTGTCTGGTTGCCAGAACGCTTGGTTCTGGGGCAGTGTAGCATCCCCAAACTGTACCTTTAAACAAGTTAAAAATTTAATGCCCTTGTTAGTTAAAAACTTTGTAAGTTGTGCAACAGACTCTTTCTCACTCATGGCTGTACTTACGACAGAACAGAGCAGAGGAGCTAACTAAGCTAATTCCCCTCTAACATACCAAAAACATTAAACCCGCCATCCAGCTCAGAACTGTTTGCTGCGTAGAATAGTAAAATTACTGTTTAAATCTGATTCACCCTAATATATGGACAGATTTCATTGATTCAATTTTTATTTCATATATGTAGTTATGCACTCTAATAGAGCATATAAGTTTCACTTTCAAAGTTGAAGAATTTTTTTTTATGACCTTATAAAACATACATTATTCAAAATAATACAGTTTATTCGGTGTCTTAAGTCTTGCCATGTAACTTAAGTGATAAATTTTTTAAATAAATATATAGATATTAGATTTATCTTTACACGAGAAAATTTGGAAACTTTTGACTGTGTGGAATGCGGAAATACAATATTCTTCATTAAATTATGCTTTAGCTCATACTTATTGGTAGACATTTTTATATATACATCTTTGAATGCATAATAAATTACCTTTTTATCAAGACAAGTTTTTCACCTTTAAATATTTTAAAAATTGTTAAAAAATAAGAAAATAATATTTTTTCACGTCTTCAAAAAATCCAAATTTAAATAATTGAGAAAGTAGTATTTATAGATTTGTTTTGTGAATTTTATAGCCTTTGTAAATTTTTTTAACATAGTTTATTACATAATTTTGTTCGTGCCTTTTTGACTACCGTAATTTTTTACTGAATGCTCTGGAAAACAGAAAAAAAAATCTTGTTGAAAATGTTCACATAAAATAGTGTAATTATATTTCCTTCATGGAACTAACAGTGCTGGAATATCAAGAAGGCTAGATTACTGAGTGGATTTTGACATGAACGGGTAATTCAAGAAAAAAAATCAATCTAGTAAAAACATAATAAAACATTCAACAAAATGCCAATTTTATGTTGAAAATGCTTTATGTGAAAAAAAAATTTTTAGTTACTTTTTTACAATTTATTTTCCTTATTTAAGCTGACACAGTTATGATATGATCTATAACAGTTCTTTTCAGTTTCTTGTTTTGACTTTTTTGAATATCTTTTAAATGTGTGTGTGTTTTTTCTCGTTCCTTCTACATTAAAAAATTTAATGATCCTATAAAACATTAGAAAAAATTTCAGAAGTTCCTACTTGAATCTAGTTGTTCGTAGGTAAGGCTTGAACATATAGACGTGCAAAAAGCAAAAAAAAATCTGCTTTCTAATGACACAGAATCAAGGTGAATTGATGACATCGCTGCCAATGTTAGTGATTAGAAAATTCACAAAGTGAATTTTTTGGTATCCAATTTGATGAATTTACAAATATGGCAAAAATTTCCCAGTTCATATGTTTTATGAGATATGAAAGCAATAGGGACTAATCAATCTTGTCACTATATCATCGACATAGGAACAAGATATATTTCATTTATAACTACCTATATATTGTAGGTAACCTAACATACCTATACATATTGTATATAAATTACAACATATATAGGGGACAAGAAACATTTCATATTTTAAAGAAAATATGTTGTTATGCTAATCAATACCTGGTCATGTAACAGTACAATGTCTTTGTTGTTATTTATGAAGCTGCTAAAAACCATAACATAGACTAAACCAAATTGTATTGCAGTTTGTAGAGATGGTGCAAAATCATTCTTTGTTAAACTATGTAAATGGTTAATTTTACTAAAAATCAACAAGTGCAGAATATGCTGTTTGCTAAACTATGTGATGAAATGGGTGAAAAGAAAGTTCTCTTCCATACAGAAATCACATTGTTATCGTGGGGGAAATTATTAACCACTTATTGGAATTGCAAGCAAGACAATATTTTTTCAAGATACATAAATGCTGTTCTCATTGCTTTTAAATAATAATGAGTTGGCATACTTAGATGATGTATTTTCACATTTAAACAACTTTAATGTGAATTTACAATTTTATATGATGATAAAAACATTTTATTAATGATGAAGTTCATACTTTCATTAAGAAGCTTAATATAGGATTATTCACCTTCAAAAATAAAAATACTGATATGTTTCCACTCACTTCTGATTACATTGAGAACGTTTGGATGAATAAGAAAGACTATCCACCACAGTTTGGATAGCATAAACATGCATTTGTGCGAGCTAAAAATTCAGAAAATAATTTCCTGGAAGATGTTTTCTTGTAGAGATGGGTACTGAATCCATTGTTGCTGCTGCTAAGTTACTAGTTGAGATTCACAATCAGCTCATCGAAATGTGTGCCGGATAAAATGTTACAATAACAATTCATATCTGAAGATCTTTAGATACATATTTGGCTTGCTCAATGAAGTGAATATGGAAATTTAGTCACAGAGGCATTAAAAAATTAATCCCTTTTGCCATCCTCTCATTACTTGAAAATAATTTGTGATGGAGTGGTAGTGTCTCAGCTTTTCATCTGGAGGTTTTGGGTTCGAATCCCAGTCAGGCATGGCATTTTTCATTCGTTACAAGATTCCATTTTCCATAATATTGATATCATCAAGCAAAAAAAAAAAGTTATTACTAACACCCCTTAGTTAACAAAAAAATCCAAACCTTACTTTCAAAACGCAATCTACCTATAGTTAACTAAAAAACTGAAATTATTTGGATTTTCAAATTGTGTTCTACTTTTAATGAAAAGTAAAAAATATTCTGATAGGTATTTTAAAATCATTCCTCAGACCTACTATCTCCTAAAGTAACAAAAATCAAAATTCCCTCCTAGCTAACAGTACTTTGCTACCTCACTTTTCACTTAAAATAAATATTGATTAATGATTTGAATGAATGGGTTTTCAAAACATGTATTGTTTAGAAAGATAAACAAGACAAAAAACAGTGTCAAATGTTTCAAGGCCCTTAGTAAGCTCAAATAGCTATAAATAAATTACTAAATTTAAATGTTTTGATTTACCTTCATGGGCAGGTAAAAAATTCAAATGTGATAAATTATGTAGTAATCAAATTTTTTAGGGGATAAGGTACCTAAGTCCCTTAGCCTCTTTATAAAATTTAAATTCTGAAATATTCAAATTTCATGACAAATTAGTGTACAGATTTACAAGAAACATTTTTTATGGATATGAAAAAACTCAAAACATTTCAATTTAGGCTCTCATTGGCTTCCCAATCAATTATAAAAATTTACATATAAAATAAATACATGTTCTTACAATAAAATTATTCATGGCTTAGCATTAAAAAAAACTGATTTAAATAGGTCCTTGTAAGTGGTTAATATGAATTATTTCAGTTTTGATAAGGAAAATTCCTCATCATATAACATCATCAATACTGATTTTAATAAATTTTACTTTTGAAGTTTATACATTAAGCATTTCTCTCATACAATTTTTTTTAGAATTATCAAAACAAAGGTAAAAAAATAACAACACAAATATAATTTACATCCTTCGATTTATTAAAACAATTGTTTTTCTGATTTACTGGCTCAGAATTTAGAAAATTTCAATGGGGAAAAATAAAGAACATAACATTACAAAACATTTTTTCTTAATTTTGACCAAATCAAAACTCCAGTGCATAATAAAACTACTACCTAATAAGTTTTTGTGTGGGAATAATATTTACTATTACTATGAACAGGTGATACATGATCAGCAATCACATGAAAACTGTGTGGTGATCATATATACCTGCTAATGTACAATAAAGATATGCTTTTCTAGCATGGAACACATACAAAAAAAAAACAAAGCGAAAGATTTTTAATGTAAAAAATAATTAAATATTGTTTTAATAAAAAAACACTCATCCTGTGATAACTAATAAATTATATCATTTTTTTCACGTTTCACACTGATAAATGCAGATTTTTCATGTAATTCTATTCTGCTTTTATAAGATAACATGGTAATTCTGATAGAAGGGTTATTTACAACTATAAATAAAAATTCACAGTATTGTAAATTGCAGATCTGATTAAATGTAAATCCCACTTCTTTATAACATGTACAGTATAAAGCAATAAGGAAATAAATAAAAAATTGTTATTACAAAAGTAAGAAATTAACTTTTAATGTTGGCATTTAGAGTGCTAAACTCAGTGAGTTTTTAACTTAAAAATAACTTACAACTGAATTCTGAAATCACTATTGAAAAGTAATACAATTCCAAAAAGTTAACAGAAAATTAAGTTTGATAAGAAAAGGAAGAATAACAAAATAATCTTGATATGATATAGCAAAAATTTCCTGACATCTTTTGTAGTCTTGTTGAATTGCAGTTCAGACATCTGTGTCCCTTATTTGTGCAGTGAATGTAGTTTGCTGAATTTTCTTAATTTTAAGGTCATTAAATGCTGTTAATTAGAATAACAATAAAATTTTAGCCAGGTAACAGAATTATGGAGCCAAGTTAAAATATAGTGAGGCTTGTTAAGCCTCAAGAGAAGAACCTTCCCCTTGAATTATTATGATGTAGGATTTCTGTGTATCTAAGGTTTTTAAAGAAAAAAAATCTACTTAAAGAGCAAATTGAGGCATTTAAATAAGTAATGACTTACAATAACAGTCCATAAACTGAATAAGTGCTATAAGGTATATTTGTTTGTGCTAAGAAATTTGTTTTACAACAGTTTATTTTTTCATTGAATAATTTTAAGCATTTAATTATGAAACATTTCAATAGAGACAAATTTTTCAAAATATTTATTTATAATGTAGATTTTTATGGGAAGAAATATCAAATGTTCAATGTCAATATTTTATCAATTTTACAGTGTATTAGATATATATTGCAATCTCTCTGTTTTATTTTAACCAAGCTGATTACAATAGTGAAATGTATAAATTAGAAAATTAAATTGATATCTCAATAAATAAATTCATTTATAGTCCTCCAATGTAAAAACCTTCAGTACAGGAAAAAAATAAATAATAAATTTAAAAACAATTAAAAAAATAATTTTTTTATTTTTAATAATGTGGAATATTATTAAAGATAATAGCTACATGGAGCTTATCAGAAGCATTGGAGATAAAAAAAAAATGCAAGGGAGGGTGATGGAATCTCCCAACATTACCCTAGAAAAAGTAATTAGAGAGTGGAATAAAGAACTGGTTAAACATCGAATCTCGGAATCTGTATATTTAGGAAGTGAAAAAAGAAGTCATTAATCATTTAGCTTCTGCAGATGACGTAATTATCCTAGCGACAAATATAGAAGAAGCAAAATTAAAAGTACAAAAGTACATCTGTTGGCAGAATACAGCAAAAAAATAAGTTTAGAAATATCCTTTGAAAAAACAGAATTTATAACAGATGATAAGAACTGTGTAGAAGAAATAATTTTTGAAAAGGGTCAAAAAAATACACAAAGTAATCAAATTGAAGAATCTTGGGGAGATAATAACACCAAATGTATTCAAAAAAGAAGGAAATAAAAGTAGGATTCATAAAATGAGAACAGCTTATAGACTGACAGTGGAAATTTACAATATGAAATTCTGAACCTATGACGCTACAAAACAGTAATTTACCCAGATGCCTTGTATGCAAGGGAGTGTTTAGGAAAGTTTAATGTAAGAAATCTTTTAAAAGAAGAATCTTAAGGATGATTTTTGGACCCAAAAGAACAGACGAATATTATGAACTAAAATCTAACAAAGAAATTTATCAAGAAATGAAAGCTTTAGGAATGGATAAGTGGAAAAGAAGAATGAGTTTCTTTTGCCATATTTACAGAATCAGTGACAGTATATTTACAAAACATTTATTTAATTTTTTAAAAGACAGAAAAACAGAAATTGGTTGGCACCAGGAAGTAAGCCAAGAATGTGGAATATAATGTTAATACAAATAAATGTCATCATAATAATTGACAAAGTAATAAAATCAAATTGCCACTGGCAGATCCAAAAAGGAGATGGCCCCCATGAGCTTCCCTTGGAGGTTAACATGGTGTATTTAAAAAAAAAGTAATTCCTTTAAAATTATAAAAATTCCAAAACAATAAACATTTTTCTTTTTAAAATCAAATAAAAATATGAGAAGGTAATCTTTTTGTTTTTTTTCTGATGCCAAAAAGGGAATTTCCCAACTACCCTCCAATTTCTGTTTGAAGTTGAATGCAACTTATATAAATGTGGCCCCAAATTAAGATTTTGTCATAGACCTGGTAGAGGCTAATTTGGTACTGATAGTAGTCAGTTTTGATGTAAGGGAAGTAGAATAATGGAAAGTGTAGACAGGATTGCTTTTTAGTGAAAGAACCACAAGGATAGGTTTCCTGGTACATAAGAAATTGAACAGAACGTGTTAAACATCAAGTTTACGGGAAATGTATTTATAGACTTGAAGAGGACCACAGAAAGCTTCTTTTTTTTAAATGAATATGATTACATCAAAATATATTATTGGTGACTTATAACACAAAAGTAAGGAAAACTGGAAGAGAGGGTTTGCATGAGGTTAATCAATTTTTTTGTAGCATCATGCTTAACAGGTATTTGTCTACATCTTTCTCATAGGTGCTAGTGACACCCATTTTTAAGAAGTCAGTAATATGTATCATGCTTGTTTTATCCAATATAAATCAGCCTTGAGTTAAAAAAAATTTTCTTTTCTTTGAAATTAATAAGAGCCAAATTATGACAGTTTCAAAAACAGAAAAAAGATTAGAATTATACAGGCAAGTAAATCTAACGGACATTTTGTATTCTTTGTATCCACATTATCATTTGAGAAATGTACTTCAATTTTATCCTGTTTTATTAAAGTTTTTTTGATACTTCTCTGATAAGTTAACTTATAATAATAGTAATAATAACAATAATAAAATAACTTTTTTTCATCTTAAAAATAGCCATACCTTAAATATGTATAAAGAATCTTCTGTTTTACAAATCACAAACACTTAATAATAAAAATTAAATAATTTTAAGCGTATTTAAATGACTAACTTGAGCGCTTATAAATGTATGTATATATTATAATATTTATTCATAATTTCCATTAAAAATAATACAATATATTTACATTACTAAAGTAATATTAAAATTATTTCAGTTAGCTTTATTTACTTCACCAATCGTTTACTAAAAATCAGCAACAAAAGCTTATTATTAAAATTAAATTCTAAAAATAATAAATAATTCATGAACAGATTAACAAAACAATATAAAAATAATACTACAAATTTGCAATAATCAAATTATTGATACATTCCACAATAAATAATATAATAACGAATGCAAAAGGAAATAATATTTCATCTAAAATTAATGTCACACAAGACAATCATTTTTCCTTTTTTTAAATTATTCATATAAAGGAGGTAGGTTGTAGTTTGTACAACATGTTAACTAAAATACATATATAAAATAACCTAACACAAATAATGGTATATAAATCATGGAATAATTAATAATTAAGGGTAAATGATTCCTTAATTATTTAAATAAGTAATTAATCTAATCTATTATGTTAGTTACAATATATTGATAACTTGGTGTATCTTTTTCTCTTGAATGAAGCTTAATTTTTTTTTTAATGTTAAATCATTTAAAAAACAAAACCTACATTAAGAGAGCTACTCTATAAGTTGTTTTATGTAGTATCCATTATATTTTATATTAAAAGAATGAACTGAATAACAGTATATGAAAAAAGTCGCCTTTATGAAATTTTCTCAGTTCATATACCATCTGTGTCATGATTTGAAACTATAACTTAAATAAGAAATAGAATTTTTTTTAGTTTTCTCAGATGAATTTTAGCAAAACAAAATTCCTGAAAGGGTGGCTGCCCTACAGGTAGGTCTGATACCTCTGTGCCTGTAAGTTATGACTTTACAAGACATGATATGAAGACATTATTTGGGAAAATGAATGTAAAGCTAAGAAAAGAAGAAAGTATAGGAAAATCAGTGTGAAAGGATGAATCGCATAAAACAATAATTTTACTAGATTTCTTCTGTTGCACCAAATGTAACATGTTTATTTTTCTATTTCAAATAGGTTCTACAGAAGATTAGGTGCTTACAAAGCGAGTATAAATACTATATAAGGAAACAAAGATTTGTAGGGGTGAAAACAGAAAAAATCAAGATGTAGACCAGAAATTATCATGAGATATAATATTTCTATCATTTTGTTTGATATCAAACAAAATGGAAGAACCTTTGTTATTTTACAACTTCATCTGCATATATATGCAGAAACCAGACAAATTAACAATATCTGTTTCAAGATGTTCGAGTTATTGTATTACGTATAAATGATGGGTTAACTTCTTGAACTTGCAAGGGTTACCAAAATGTTTAATCTTACTATATCTCCTGAGAAGACAAAGTTAAGGTTTTTAAGGGATCTTGGCCAGTGAAATATAAAATAGATATGGAAAATAAGGTTGTGAAACAATTAAATTGTTTACAGTTTCTTGGTTCTAATAAATCAATTTAAAAGAAACATCTGTTTCTTCAAAATATGATTTACAGTTCACAAATATCTGTTCATAAGAAGATAAAGAGATTTAATAGACTAAACAGAACTTTCAAAAGAACCTTAAAATAAAGTTTGAAAGGATACTCTTGAAATTTAATAAAGTTATCCAAAATTCTAACTGTCTTTTTGCCAGTGGAACTTGGATACTGACAACTTCATAGATCTAGATTGCAAGCAGCTGACTATGTTTTTTGGGAACAGTAGTAAGATACAAGAGACTGGAAAGAAAATAATGAGGTAAGGAAACTATGTATATACAGTCAGAATGATATAAGTTATAGAATTTTTTAATCAATGGATGTGATGAAGGAGAAGACTTGAAAGAGAGATATATGGGAGAATAGTAGTGTTCTCAGGCAGAACAACAGATGGTAATAATATGGGTGGAAAGTATGAATTATCTTGTAAAACAAAGAATAAAACTGATAAAAAGCATGTGATCATACATTAAAGTTAGAAATTTTAAAATTAAAAGATGTACTTGGCTGACAATTTCAACAAATATTTCACCAGATTAATCCTCTCATATTAATCACTGCATGGTGTGGT
Source organism: Lycorma delicatula (assembly GCF_047948215.1). NCBI lineage: Eukaryota > Metazoa > Arthropoda > Insecta > Hemiptera > Fulgoridae > Lycorma > Lycorma delicatula. The sequence goes on along the minus strand of NC_134462.1, from coordinate 57,021,266 downwards.
GGTTTTAAGATTAAATTCCTATACATAACAAATCCATGCATTGGCTAGTGACTAATTTAAAATTATTATGATTTTATGTTCAAAGAAAGAGAATATAAATAATAAGTCAAATAAAATAGATAAAATTTAAAAAAAAAATGTTTTGTACATGAAAAGTAAATGGAAAACAATTTATAATTAATACAACAAATTGGTTTGTATTCCTAAATACATATTTTATATTTAATAATGTACTGTAATGCAAAATATGCATACTAAGTAAAAATTTGACTTATCTTTTATAAAATGCAGTGTCTTACAACTCTGCTAATTTCATCAAATTAGTCACTGAAATATTCCCTACATATACATAAAAAAAATCACCACTAATTTATTTTTATAAAATTTTTATTTCTATAAAAAAAATCACCGGCATACATTTACATTATAAGATACAAGATGATTACTTAATATATGATAAAAAAATGTATTAATTTTTAGTTTTTTTATTTTTTTTCATATTAAATAATGAACCAACAAAAATATAATACAATATATAGTACAAATATAAGAACAGAAAATAAATATGAAAATATACCAGACATTTGTTGTAATTAAACTAAGATTAATTAATTTAGAAGTGCACATCAAATGGCTAAGTAACATTGATGAATTGGCTAGATATTAAGTGAATTATTACACTTACTTTTGTTACTAATATTGGCTAATATAATAATTAACTTACTTTTGTTACCGATAGTAAGTTTTTTGTTTTACATTCAAATACACTGTGCTTGTGTCTTTTTATTACTTACTATGAATAAGAACATTATTTTACCAGCTCTCTGTGATTTATTAAAACTAAAAAAAATCAATCCAAAAGATGTGTTCATTCAATCATTAATTCTAAGGCATGAAAACATTTTATGCTACTTAATACATTTAACTAACCTCAAAACTCTACTAATAAAAAAGCTCAGCAAACCATATACAAATTTTTTTAACGTAGAAAATATCAATTTCTAATACATTGTATTTTAAAATGGGAATCTATACAAAATTAAACTTCATTCCAAAAATTTAATAATATGACAGAAATAATAAAATATAAAATTGTTCTTTTATTTTTTTCTAAGAATTGGTCCTCAGATTGGCAAAGCTTTACATAATATTAAGGACATATACAACATGGACACATATTTTACATAAATATATCATAACATATGCTTAATTTGCATTATTTTTACGGTATAGAAAATAAGAAGCACAAAATAATTTAATATAAAAATCTGTGCTTATTATAACTTATCAATAATTTGTGAATATTACGATTACTGTAATTATGAAACTAAAAGTAAAAAAATAAATAAAATTAACATAAAAGCTGATGTTAACTTACAGACTTTATGTTTTGATTTTTATTTAATGGAATTGTTTTAAAATAGTATACCAGCTCCAAAATATATGGCACCATGGTCAATATGTAGAATGTCTTGGAAGCCGTGAAAGCAGATGTCATCTAGCTTCTTGACCCTGTATAAAAATCTGAAAATAAAAATGTTAATTATCACCCAAGATATTCACTTAATATACTCTGAGTTCTTAAAATAACTAAGAATTTTTGGAGTTGTTAAAAATTAAATCCTTAATAAAGTATGATTTCTTGATGGATCATTTGCATTTTTACATGATCAGTTATTTAAAAATGAGACGCAACTTTCGTTTTACTAATTAAACATTATTATCATAAGGAATTAACATACCATGACCTTAATATCAACCCACTACTTTACTTTAAGTGTATTCTAAATTTTAGTTGATAAGACTGAATTAAATTTTCAAGGTCCGATCGATCACGAAATTAAAACCGCAATGAAAATAAAAAGGTTTTTATTTGTAACAAGTACTTACATAGCTATGCTATTTCTGTACATAGTCGCCACTCCGATTTAGACATTTGTCGTAGCATGGTACCAACTTTCCAATACCCTCGTCATAGAACGGAGCCGCCTGTGTTTTCAGCCATATTTCTATGCTGGTCTGCAACTCAATGTCTGTGCCAAAATGTTGTCCTTCTAGCCAGCGTTTCATGTGAGCAAAGAGGTGAAAATCGGATGGAGCCAAGATCGGGTTGTATGGTGGGTGATCAAACACTTCCCAACGAAAATGCTGCAGGAGCTTCTTTGTTACAGCTGCAGTGTGCGGCCAAGCATTTTCATGGAGAAAGACAATGCCTGATGACAACATTCCTCTCCGCTTATTCTGAATTGCCCTTCGTAGACGTTGAAGATAGCGTAACTATGTAAGTACTTGTTACAAATAAAATTTTTTTTATTTTCACGGTGGTTTTAATTTCGTGACCGATCGGAACTTGAAAAAAAAATAACCCTCGTATAAAATTATCTAAAATATTAAAAATAAAAATATCCTGGATAGTTTTTAGTGATAGAATATCATCATCATTATGACCTTGCACTTATATTTTTTTAGAAGTCCAATAATCTGGCACAGTCAGTCAACATTAGTAGATTTTGAAAAATAATGTGATAATTTAAAATAAAGTAAAATGTTTACGAATTTAATAGAATTATTTGAAGGACTTAATTGTAAAAAAAGAAGACATATTTTTAATCTTTAAAAGAACTAATAGTTATTTAAATTATGAAATGGGACGAACAATACAAAAAAAAAAGAAATATCAGAGATGTTGCTTGGTCTTATTATTTAATTTATGTACAAATGAAAAATAAAGTGCCTAAAAAAAAATAATAAAATAATGAAAATAAAACACTTTACAGCTGATTATTATTTTGTATGAAACTAGGAATCCATTACAAATAAATAATGATTGATATAGTTTCAATACTGGTGAAAAATTCTATTTGAATTTGATCAGTAAGTAATGGAATATGGTAAAAAAGAATACTGCAATAGTTAGATATTATCATAGAACACAATATCAAAAGTTACAGGTTGTTTTTATTTAAATTATTAATGGTATAGTGTGCACATAGGAGAAAGTACTGTATTTATTCGAGTGTCCCCCCGCCACCGAATAAGCCCCGCACCGCGATTTTCCAGACCGAAAATCTAAAAAAAAAACATCGAGTATATACCGGTATTTTAAACTGCAACAGATATGATAAAAAATTACGTAAATACGTAGCTCTGCCAAAGCTGATCCTCTTCACTGCCATCAAGTTCATTAGATATTCCGCATTATTTAAAACTTTTCCTTACTAATTCCGTGGAAATACCTTCCTAAGCATCTTTTATCCAAAAACAAATCTGGTTAAAATCTGGGCGTTTGATTCTTCCTGTAGGCGTGAAAAAGAAATTTTCATCAGCCATCCATTTACTGTAGAGTTGTTTTAATGCAGATTTGAACGGTTTATTAATGCAGACATCTAGTGGTTGCAATAGAGATGTCAATCCGCCTGGAATTATTACTTGGTCTGTCATATCCTTTTTCAAAATGTCATTCACTTTATCAGTCGTATGCCTCCAATAACTATCCATTACTAGCATACCGGCATTTTTTTTGTTAAGTAAATCTCCTGATCGCTTTTGCCATGCACACCTGATCCGATCTAAAATTAAGCTTCCGTCCATCCAACCTGTATCCTGTGCTCTGATAACTCCATTTACCGGTACGGTAGGAAGAGTTTTTCTTTTAAAAACAATGTACGGAGTTAATTTTGATCCATCAGAAGTAATGCAAAGCATAACCCTACAGCTTTGTTTTTCATTACAACCAGTGCGAATCGTAACACATTTTTCACCTTTTTTGTTTACGGTTTTGTCAAATGGCATTTCAAAATAAACGGGGGTTTGATCTGCGTTTCATTCACAAAGTGGAAACACACTACCACCAGATGATAACACAATTCAGCTGTGTGTCCAACATGACGGCATTTTTAACATCGTTGAACATCAACAAATTCTTTGGCCTTACACGAAGAGACGTCAGTAAACTACTTACCATCAGATTGGACGTTTAAAAGAGTTCAGAACTCTCCTGGAAGACAACAACCTGGCCGACTGTGGACTCCTGCTGGTCGAGGGAGGCGGTTGAATTCCAAACCGGAGGCGGTTGAATTCCAAACCCACTGAAGCATGCAGGATACTCGAGCTAAAGGGTGGGCTAAAGGGTCGAGTGGGCGTATCGATGTTTCGAACACGAAATATATTCAAAGTCGTCACAGAAACAATTATAAGGGGGATTACTTTTTCTGTCTTCCTGTTCGTCCCAGATCAAAAAACCCCGGATCTCTATCGATCCGGGCCTATACATCGCAAGACCAAATCTTCCCGTTTCTAGGCGTTTCACATATTTTTTGGGTAGGGTATTATGGGTATTATGGGTTTCGGATAGGTCAGAAACGGCATGAAACTTCTAGAAGCGGAAGGATTTGACCAGACGAAGATTTTTTTTTGGGGGGGGGAAATTTTTGGGGTTTTTTGTATTTGGGGTCAGGAGATAGCGGAGGCCTGTATCAGTGGAGATCCGGGGGGGTTTAGGACTGGGACGAACAGGAAGTCAGAAAAATAATAAAAAGTGATCCCTCTTATAATTTTCTCTGTGAGGAATATATTTCGTGTTCGAAACATCGATAGGCCGAGTGGCGGCGTCACTGCCAAACGGTGTTTGAGGAGCATCATCGTGGTCTTCTCAGAGCTAACTCGCGTCTTATATTGATGATCGTTTAGCTCGTATATCCTGCATACTTGAGGGGCTTTGAATTGAACCTCCTTCCACGAACCTACCAAGACTAGCAGGAGACCATCGTCAGCATAAGCCACGGTGCGACACCCGCTGAGCAACCTCAGCCACAGAAGTGAATCAAACTCCACCACTCACAATAACTGACCAACACACTGCCTTGCGGACAACCATCTTACAGTATCTTCCCCAACTCATTGCTGCCCGTGAATTTGTTCCACCAAACAAAAATCCAATGCCCGTCACCATACTTGCTAAGGTGGCAACTCACCAGATACATTATATACCTGCAAATTATGTTGTGCGAAAAAGCCCTCAATTAATTTACATCAATCATCCGTGAAGTCGCTATGCCACAAAAGTGACTTAGCGTTCACATCCCCACACACAAAAAATCGACTGGCACCTGAAAAAACGTAGGATTTTATACCAGACCTCAAGATGACGATCAGCAGGATCTCTATATTGAAAATATGAACTTGCAACATACAGATGCAAATTCTGATTATCCGCACAGACAACAACGTGATGAGCGTTTATGAAGTGTCAAAGGAAGTTCCTTTCTGCACAATGCAGCAGACATGCTAACAGAAACAAAATAAAATATTTTCCAACAAGAAAAACCTAGCAGTTCACCAGACACAACACAGAATGTTCCAACAAGACAACATCCAACCCCCTACCCATGGCGATCTTGCTAAGACTGCGTTAGTGCAAGAAAGTGAAGTTGAACTGTATCATGAATTCCCAGATGAAGAAGAAGCCATGACAGGTTTGAAGTATTAAATATAAAAAAGCTCATCATGTGTTTTGACATCAAGAACATCACTCTGAGAATCTGTTCCTTCTGTATCTTAGTGAATTCTGACCCATCTACTGCACACTTAAAAGATGTGCAACAAATAAGATGAAAAATGTAAAGAAATAACAAAAATTGGATATTACACTACCATGTTCTCTATTCACATTTCTGAAAATGACACAGTTTTCATAGAAACTGTTCATGATTGTCATCCCATACTTTCTTTAACTCTTCTTCCCTAGTTCTCTATGACTTTCCCTTGTTCCCAAAACTTAACTTATTCCCCATTGAACATCAACTGTGTTTAAATGGAAACCAGTTGAGGCAAACATGCAAGTTTGATTTCTAGAAATGTGTTTAGACCAACAACTAACCCATTTGAAGGAGATAATAAGATGTCTAAAAATGCTAGACATGCTGAGAGTTCTATCTGATACCAGTTGGAAATATATAAATATAAATATATATATAAAAAAAATATATATATATATATATATATATATATATATATATATGTATACTGCGCATCTACCGAGCTCTAGTCCATTCTTGATTCAGACTATGACTGCATGGCTTATTCGTTAGTGAATAATACACCTACTACACATATAATAATAACAAGTCTATTGACTTATTCATCAGTAGAGCAGGCCACTGCTCTAAAGATGCTTGACGCAGTTTATCACTCATTCATCCGTCTTACCACAGGGGCTTTTCGCTCAAGTCCTGTGTAAGTCTGCTGGTAGACAGTGGTGAGCCACCTCTTCATAAAAGACGGAAGCAAACGATATGCTCCTATGTGCCTTGCATTAAAGCGCAACCAACTTATTGCTCAGCTAGGCATCAGAACTCAACTCCTTTACTCAGCTTTAAATACACAATTGGCTCCTGTCCTTACTATTGCTCCCTGTTATCATCACTCTTGGCAGCCTTATCTTCTTAATTACTGCTTTGATCTTTGTCAGTATAATAAAAAAAACACAAATCCAGTTATCTTACAAAAGGAATTTTATAATATTAATAGCATGAATCCTGATATTACAATTTATATGGACACCTCCAGTAATGTTAATTCTGTTGGTTGTGGCTTTGTCAGCAACAGAGCATACATGTTAGGCCTTCCCAACATCACCAGTATTTTTGTTGCAGAACTGTATACCATTAGTAAGGCCTTGCATATAATTAGCTCAAAATATCAACATGTTCTTGTTTGCTCAGATTCTGTGAGGACCCTACAGGCAATTAATTATGACATTTATTCTAGACTGTGTTGCTGTGAGATGCATTACGTCATTTCACAAATGATTAGATATAATAAAACAGTGAGCTATAGACACTAAACAAAAGAGTTCTATTGGATGGGGATCCAGCAGAAGCTCACTTATATAGCTCATTTGGCTCCTCAGCCATATTGGTCATTTCAGGCAATGAGCACACAGAAAGAGCAGCAAAGGAAGATTGTTTCCAGCTTCCTTTCTCAGATCGCGTCTCTTGTGACGATCTTGTCTTTTTCTGAAGAGACGGTTCATGATGAATGGCAAAGTGATTCGAATGCTACTATGAACAAATAAACTTCACCCAATTAAAAACACTGTTTCATCATGGAGCAGAAATAATCATCAAGAGGAGGTCATTATCTGCCGTTAACTCAAACAGATTCACCAGTCTGTGCTCTCTGCGACTGATGACTGACAGTGCACCGCATCCTTGTGGATTGTATCTGTTATGCTGCATTGCGTTGAAAGTTTAAATTGGGGGCTAATATTCATACTATTCTATAAGATAATGGAATTTTTTTTATCATATGTTTTATGGTTTCTTAGGGACTTTCGTTTATATTCAGTAATTTAAATTACTGTAGTGTTTATTAGCTATACATGCAAATTCCTGTTTACTAGATTGAAATCTTAGTATTATAATTGAGTCATAAAATGTGATGTTTGTTTATTACAACAAATTTGTCATATCTGGACAATTATAACACCATAGCGCAATGATTCCCAAACTGTGCTGCAGCACTCTGGGGAGCCATGGCCTCTTCACAGAAGTACTGCAAAATGTTGTAAAAGCTTCATAATTTATTGAACCAAGACATTTATAATTATTAATTTAATGTTACCTTTCATGAGCGGATACCCATATGTGGGCTACCTGTACTTACACTAGAGGGCAGAAACCCATTCATGAATCTGAATCTGTTGTCTTCAGATAGTTACATATAAATTCCAAGAGATGCCAGGAGATGTTCTTTCAATCAATTTGAGGCGGGAATTCCTGATGCAACGTGATTGGAAACCATTTTACTTCAGTTATCAGATATGTTCAATGACTGTGTGTATGTAACAAGTGCGTACATTTTTTTTTTCGTGTTTTTTAAGTAATTTGTTTACAAACTGTTCCTTCCAAAACTTCATTTCCAGCCTGTTTTATTTGAATTGAAACAAAATTTTTCAGACAAAAATTCAGGAGGAAATTAATAAAAATATTTTTATTATTATTATATAAAACCATATTCATATTATATTATTCCCTGCCTAGGTGCACTACTTCTTCAAAATTGTTATTATTACATTACCATCAGTGTTACAATTATTATTCAGTGTCTTTTAGATGAAATCTAAAATCTATTTGATGAAATCTTTTTCTAAATCTTTTAGTTGAAATCTATTTATTAAATAAAGTCATTTATGTTTTACTGTGGATTTAACAAAAGTAGCATTCTGATTTCACAATTAATTATAATAACCCTGTTGTAACTTCTGTTATGAAATAATCTTTTGATCTGCTTGTTCTGTAGCATTTAGATAATAAAACCTTGCAAATGGCGATAATTATCAACATGATGGTTAGAATTTTAAGTACTTTCTAAGCAAAAGTAGTTAACTAAACTAAACTTCTTAACTTCTATAATAAAAAAAAACTATGAATGCTGATATATATTAATGGCAAAAATTATCAGTACTGTCATACAAAAAAAATTTAACTTTTATCTATTATGAATAACCCTCTTGAGTGATAAGTTTTCTTTTTCTATGAACCCATTATAAGTTCTGTCAATGCAATGATATGGTACTTATAAATCGTATTCAATTTATCAAATGCGCAGTTTATAAAAGATTAAAAACATTAGACATGAAATATTTATGGATAGTATAGTTTATGAGGATGTCCTTTATAAACACACTGAAAGTCAGTATTAGGTTGTTAAAAAATTATAATTTATTTTTTACAATTTAATCCTATCGTAAAATAAATTTTCAACATAGTTTCTCCAAACATTAAGACATTTGTCAAGCTTGAAACTAATTTCTGAATGCTCTTCATAAAATGATCTACATGTGAAGACACTGATTGTTGCATAGATGCTTGGATACTGTCATTGTCAGCTTAGTGCTTTTCACCAATGAACCGCCACAAGTGTAGGATCAACTTGTTGCTAAATTGGAGTGTTAGAGAATCTTTGCCACAGCAAGCTTAGAGTTCAAGCTTGCAGGATGTGGCAGAATCTGGATGTATGACACATTTTTTTTTGTCCTTAATTGAACATTTTACCCATTTCCTCAACTTTATTTGTCTGGTAATAAATCTACTGGATACACATTAATTGCATGATAATGCAAACAGATAACACGACTACATTTAACAGTTAAGTACTTTAACTAAAAAATACTGCTTCTCTTCTGCAATTGTCTTTTTAACAAGCCAATATATAATGGAGCTCAGCACAGAATATATGTATATAGTAGAGATGCTAGAATGATATAGTGGCGATTTATAAAATATTCATGAACATTCTTCATGAATGTTTACCTTGCTAACAACCACAGAAATGATGTATGGGCTTTATTTTTTAATAAAGTTATATTGTGTATCAGAAATATAGCATATTGTGGATTTCTAGATCTTGTTTCTGTTGAAAATATCTCTAAAAAAATAACATTGATGCACTTGTTGATTTATAAATATAGGGTTGTTGACATATGAATTTTTAACGTACTATTTGTTTGCATGTTCTAATACCGAGTAACTTGTAGTAGCTGATAAAAAAGATGCATTCATGTTTGCAGGTGATTTTGATTTAAAAATAAAATAAATTCATATGATAATGAAGTAATTCATCTCATCCATCTTGTAATAACTTACATCATCAGAGGTTTGAAAAGCGCTGTTAAAAGCAGCTGATTCAAAGCGTTTAAAGGTTTATAAGATACCCAATTGTACAAACTGGTTTTAATGGGACGATTTTTGCTGTTCCAGAAAAAAACAATTCTAAGTTATATTATTAAAATCACACTTCTAAAATAAATAGAATGGATTAAATTTAATTTTTCTCACTTAGGGTTAACCTTAGCTCCTTATAGATTATTTTTTATAGTGCTATTTTATCTTTTAAAGTGTTTTGATGTACAGCTTCCTTTTGCCATGTATAATAATGATTTCTAATCAACTGTAATCTAATATCATATAAGTAAAGTCTTTGGGATAAAATTTTATAAAACCAGTTGATACTTGGAATTGATACTTCCTTGTCCATAGGAAAATTGTTCCATTTAGGAGCAACAGGTGGAACAGGTTTCTTCAACAGTTGTTTCACAGTTATCACCATGATAATTAAAAAAAAAAATTGTTTCTCTTAAAAGAGATTATTTGCTCTTTTGATGACATTGTTAAGTTAAATGATTATTGTTGTAGGTAATGGGAAATGAATTAATTATATTGACCATAAATAAATGATCCTGACAGAAATTACACATTTTTATATTTGTTTTTGTGTCTTTCATTAAGTTAGAATTAAGGCCTAAGGTATAAATTACATAATATTATTGCTCTAATGTATGTTATATTTATGGTAGATACATTATTTGAATACATATTAAATTCATCTATTAAGATGAATTTAAATCATTAGATTTACATTATGAAAATAAAAACTTAAGTGTCGCTTTTTGTTAATCCCCTGTCTAAATTTGTTCTTGTTATTTTTTGTATTAAATAAAGACTAGTTATGTTTATTATTACATCATTGTTTTATTTTGTTTTCAGTGTTTTTGATTGCCTAGAGATCCGGTCTGATTAATATTATTTGTTAATTGGTTCAGTTTTTAAGTTTATTGGATATGGATAATAAATATATTTCAGTACTGTATATTGTTCAAAAAACGTTTTTTTTCAAAGGACCCAGGATTGCAGTGGTTAAGTTCTTGATCTGTTTGGTTAAAGGGAAAATTATAAGAACATTAGATATAGAGAAAAATAAAATTGATTGTATATACATTTGAATATTTAGATTGGGAAGTTCTGGTTCAATTCCTAGTGTAATTGCTATTTCCAAGTGCCTAAAAAAAAGGAGGTTGTCAATTTGACCCATAATTTTTAACTGTGTGACAGGTAGCGATAATGAAATATGTAACACCCTGCAACATTGAGTAGTAACCACTGAAAACCACAGGGTACTATTTGTTTAGCTATGTCCTTTGTCAATAAGTGTTATATATGACTTGCAAATTTTACTTCATTTTGAATGTGCTACAAGAAGTTTCATGAGCAATGGATTAATGTGATATATTCCAACAGAAAATTTTTTATGACCTGCAATTTTTACTGCATCTTGAATGTCCTGAAAAGATTTTCATGAGCAAAGGATTAATGTGATATATGCTATTAAAAGTGAGAAAAATTTTTATGGAAAGATTTCAAAGATGACTTAACTTCTACTTATGATCCTTGGTCAGGCCAACTAGTGACATTTAAAATTCATGGAATTGTTGCAAAAGTTAAGGAATGAATTCGTTCATTCTAAATACTATTTTGCAAGGTAACTGAGGAAATAACAATTTCAAAAATTGAGTGCCCTGAAATTATTTTGTAAAATTTAGGTAGGAGACACATTTCAACCAAATTTGAGCTTCATCTTTTGACTATTAAGCAAAATAGAATCGATTGAGTCGGTGCAAGTAAACATCTTCTGTATGGCTGTAATGTTGAAACAGAAACTCAGTTATCACAGTGGGTGTCAAAAGGAACTACATTAGCGAAAAAACTTAGGTTTGGTCAAACATTGATATGCTGACTGTTGTCACATAATTGGTAGTAGGGGAGACTGGAAGTGCTGAGCTGGAGTGATTTAGTGATTGCAATGAATTAGATGTACAGTCTACACTTTCACCTGTTTAATCATTCTTGTCCAATTGTATTCAATGTTAGAATATTCTAGGTGGTCCTCTAAAGTATTGGTGGTCAGTCTCAAATCTATAATTAGCTTTTCTACTATAATGCCATACTGTAAGGACATTCATTACAATAATCCTTACATTACTGTAAGGATATTCATCTTGAATTTCTTGCAGAAAGCAAACTGGTGAATGAAGAGTATTATCTTTTAAGTAATAAAGCTTCTTTGGAGGGGAACAGAAAAATGCATCAAGCTTGAAATAATCAAACTGATGCTCCATGCTGATAATGAGTCTGTGCACAAATTGCTACTATTCAGCAAGTTTTTGGCAAAATATGAAGACAGCCATTCTCAATATTCCTTCACATGATCCAGTATCAGAAAAATTTTTTAATCCCCAAACTAAAAGTGAAGTTGAAAGGTCTACAATTTCAGCCAAGTTAAGGAAAACTCATTAAGCACACTGTGTCAAAGAGTTCCAGGAGTTGAAAGATAGAACTTACATTGAGATTGTGTATTTGAAGTGGAGGGGTTGAATGGTTCTAAGGTAAGCAGAACAGTTTTTATTTTTAAAGTTTGGGAATTTACAGATAAACATGGTTTTTTCAAGCTGTTCCTGTGAGGGTGAATCCGATATCAACTATCATTTTTTTAAATAAATTTATTGATTAATAAGAAACATGATTCATTCCTTCATCATTTCTCTATCTAGTCTCCTGCACGATCTATACACGTTTGCCAATGATTTGGAAATTAGATTATTCCTTATATATAAAAGGTTTGAGGATGAGTAATCAGCCAATTATGTCATCATTGTCTTCTAATCATTCCCCTCCAAGCTATTCTTTCAAGGGTGCAAACAAAAAATAGTCATAGGAGTACAAATCTGGACTGTAGGGAGGGTGGACAAGGGTTTCCAAGTGCATTTTTTTCCAATTTATCCCTTGTCAAAATTGTGCTATGTGGCCTGGTGTTGTCATGGAGAAGGATGAAATCTCTGATGGGCGTACCCTGTCTTTTGTTTTGGTAGGTGGCGTTTGTTGACTGTAGCAGTTGGAAATAGTAAACCATATTCACTGTTTGTTGATGGTGGATAATCAATGGGTAGAACTCCCCTTTAGTTAAAAAAAAAAATCATTGCAAGAACATATCCGGCTGATAGATGGATTTTGGGTTTTACTGGGCAGCCCTCATCCTTACTTGCCATTTTTAACTTCGGAGTGTAATGTGGACCCACGTCTCATCACATGTGACAATGCACCTCAAAAAATCATCCCCTCCTTGCCGAAATTGATTTAGAAGTCTCACAGATCTCCAACCCCTGACCTGTGTTTGATTTTCGGTCAACTACCTCTGAACCCATCAAGCACTAATTTTTCTAAAGCCAATTTAATGGTCAGTGATAATGGATTGAGCACTCCAATAGCTGATGCCCACTTCTAATGCGATTTCTTCAACAGTGAACCAGTGATCACGTTTGATAAGGTCAAACAGCACGGATGCATCAGTGAGACTTCTTCTTGTGAGACTTCTCCCTTGGGTGTCAACCATGACTTTAGTTTTTTACACTTTTGCCAGTGCTTAATTGTCTGGTTCCCAGAATGCTTGCTTCTGGGGAAGTGCAGCATCACCAAACTGTATCTTTAAACAAATTAAAAATTTAATGCGGTTTAATGCCTTCATTAGTTAAAAACTTTATAAGTTGTGCACTAAATGACAGAACCGCTTGCTCACTAATGGCTGTACTGACGACAGAACAGAGCAGAGGAGCTAACCAAGCTAGTTCCCCTCTAACATACCAAAAACATTAACCTGCCATCCAGCTCAGATCTGTTTGCTGTGTAGAATAGTAAAATTACCATTTAAATCTGATTCACCCTAATATATGGACAGATTTCATTGATTCAATTTTTATTTTATACATGTAGTTACTCTAATAGAGCACATCAGTTTCACTTTCAAACTTGGAAACATTTTTTTGATGGCCTTATAAAACATGCATTATTCAAAATAATACAGTTTATTCGCTGTTGTAGGTCTCGCCATGTAATTTAAGTGATAATTTTTTAAATAAAAAAATAAATATATCGATATTAGATTTATCTTTACATGAGATAATTTGGAAAGCTTTCACTGTGTGGAATGCAGAAATACAATATTTCTTCATTAAATTATTCTTTAGCTCATACTTAGCGGTAGACATGTTTATATATACATCTTTGAATGCATAATAAATTACCTTTTTTATATCAAGACAAGTTTTTCACCTTTAAATATTTTAAAAATTGTTAAATGATAAGAAAATAATATTTTTTCACATCTTCAAAAAATCAAAATTTAAATGGTTGAGAAAGTAGTATTTATAAATCTGTATTGTGAATTTTATAGCCTTTGTAAATTTTTTTTTTTTATATAGTTTATTACAAATTTTGTTTGTGCTTTTCTGAGTACCATAACTTTTTACTCTATGAATGCTCTAGGAAACAGAAAAAAAATCTTGTTGAAATTTTTCACATAAAATAGTGTAATTATATTCACTTCATGGAACTAACAGTGTTGGAATATGAAAAAGGCTAGATTACTGAGTGTGGTGATGGATTCTGAAATGATAGGTAATTCAAGGAAAAAAATCCACCTAGTCTCTGTATATACCTTTTGAAATTTTCCTATAAAAACATTCAACGAAATACCATTTTTATATTGATGAAATTGCTTTATTTAAAAAAAAATTTTTTTATCTACTTTCTTATAAATTTATTTTCCTCATTTAAGGCTGACAGTTATTATATGATCTATAACAGTTCTTTTCAGTTTCTTCTTCTTTTGACTTTTCTGCATGTTACATGTGTAAGTATTTTTTTCCCTTATAAGGTGATGTAAGGCTTGAAGATAGGCATGCAAAAAGCAAAAAAATCTGCTTTCTAATGCCACAGAATCAAGGTGACTTGATGACATTGCTGCCAATGTTCGTGATTAGATAATTCACAAAGTGAATTTTTTAGTATCCAATTTGATGAATTTACAAATGTGGCAAAAATTTCCCAGTTCATATGTTTTGTGAGATATGAAAGCGATAGGGACTAATCAATCTTGTCACTATGTCATCAACATAGGGACAAGATATATTTCATTTATAACAACCTATATATTTTAGGTAGTATATTACATACAACCTAACATACCTATACATATTGTATATAAATTACAACATATATAGGGGACAAGAAACATTTCATATTTTAAAGAAAATGTATTGTTTTGCAAATCAATACCTGGTCATGTAACAGTACAATGTCTTTTTGTTGTTATTTATGAAGCTGCTAAAAACCATAACATAGACTAAACCAAATGTATTGCAGTTTGGAGATAAGGTGCAAAATCGACAACAAGAGAGAACAGTGGATTTCTGAAAAAATTAAAGATCGTCTTACACCAAGGGCAGAATGGTTGCACTGCTTCCTTCACAGACATGCTCTTACCACAAAAATTATGCTGGAAAATCTCAAATTCTTTGTAAAACTATGTAAATGGTTAATTTTACTAAAAATCAACAAGTGCAGAATATGCTGTTTGCTAAACTATGTGATTAAATGGGTGAAAAGAAAGTTCTCTTCCATACAGAAATCAGATTGTTATCATGGGGGAAATTATTAACCACTTATTGGAATTGCAAGCAAGACAATATTTTTTAAAGATACATAAATGCTGTTCTCATTGCTTTTAAATAATAATGAGTTGGCATACTTAGATGATGTATTTTCACATTTAAACAACTTGAATGTGAATTTGCAAGGATATGATGAAAAAAACATTTTATTAATGACAAAGTTCACACTTTCATTAAGAAGCTTAATATAGGATTATTCACCTTCAAAAATGAAAATTCTGATATGTTTCCACTCACTTCTGATTACATTGAGAACGCTTGGATGAATAAGAAAGATTATCCACCACAGTTTGGATAGCATAAACATGCATTTGTGCGAGCTAAAAATTCAGAAAATAATTTTCTGGAAGATAAAATGTTTTCTTGAAGAGATGGGTACTGAATCCATTTAGTGAAAGCATTGTTGCTGCTGCTGAGTTAATAGTTGAGATTCTCAATCAGCTCATCGAAATGTGTGCGGGATAAAATGTTACAATACAATTCATATCTGAAGATCTTTAGATACATCTTTGGCTTGCTCAATGAAGTGAATACTGAAATATGTCACAGCAGCATTGAAAATATTAATCCCTTTTGCCATCCTCTTATTACTTGAAAATAATTTGCTTTTTTTGTGCGCGTCTTTCACAGATCTATGTATGAAGAAACTTTTAAATGAAAAACAAATGTAACCATCTCTTTACATGTGTACTTATAAATCTAGATATAAATTTTATAATAATGATTTTTTTTTTCTCACAAAATGATTTTATTATTTACTGTAGTCTAATTTCACGACCCCCCCAGGTTGAGAAACACTGGTCTAGGTTATTAAAATGTTTGTTCTTTGGTGGTTGGGTTTCAATTAACCACACATCTCATGAATGGTCAAAATGAGACTGTACAAGACAACACTTCATTTACACTCATACATATATATCATCCTCTGAAGTAATACTTAACCGGAGGCTAAACAGGAAAAAGAAAAGGTTATTAAAATGAATTTTATCATTGTGCAAACTTCATGGAATGACTGATGTGACTGTAGTGGTGGCTGAAATAATAGACCAGTTTATGAAACCATGAATGAGAGCTTGAATATTATCGTTAAGTTTGACAATAATGAAAACATATTTATACAAATTAAACAATAAGTTTTTTAAACAAAAACAAATTGCTTAATTTAACATTAATGGAAGTAAGGAAAAGCAATAATGACAATTAGCATTATTGCATTTTAACTGCATTTAAAGTAACTGCATTTTTTAAGTTGGCACACTTTTAATTACTTTTGATATAAGAATGGATAAAATTATAACATAATATTAAGTACACAAATCACATTATTAATAACCTTTATGACTACTTGTAACAATAATTTTAAATAATAATTGTAATATTAATTTTATATTATCAATTACTGCACTTAATACTGGTATATAAAAGTAATTAACAGGCGTTAAAAAAATATTTTGATCAGCTAAAATTAAATTATGTATAATTCAGAGAAAGTATCAAAAAAAGGTTAATGTTTATTCACATAGAAATCTGAGTTAATGTATACATAAACAGTAAATCTTTTTTTTATTTTAAGCACAATAATTATAATTATTACATTTTTCATTCAGTACAACTTTACACACTTTTTTTATCAAAAATTAATTTAATTTGCAATGAATTCACAAATTAAAATTTGTTCAGAACATTACAGAATTATCATTTTAATAGCGTGCTTCATAATAATGAATAACAGTACTTACAACCTATTAATAAAATTGCTATATTTAATATCATACAAATTTTTATTTATATATATGCATACATATATATGTATATTTTTAGTAATTTTAGATCCAAAATTTTAAATACACCTTATCAGCTATAAAAATAGTGCAAATTACATTACACAAATATAATTTTTAAATATGTAATATTTTATTACATTTATTAACAAACGAACAAAATTTATTAATACTTTCAGTCAGCTGTTGATGGCCTGGTTTAATGAAATTAAGACGACTTATATTTAGATTGCATTCATAAAATCTATTAGATTGAAATGTGTTGCTCATTTTATAATTGTTTTATATTAACTAGGTTAAGTTATGGTCTAAGAAAATGGTGCAGTCATTACAATTTAATTTCATATACTTAAAGAGTTATTGGATTTATTTTATTATAGTATTATGAATAACTGCTTTAAGTTTTGTTCTCAAGATTTCATTGCAGCTATATTTTCTAAATTTATGAGCCACTTTATTCTCAGTTTTTAAATGTTTATTAGCGTGAAGTACTTTTTAGTTACGATAAGGTATTTAATTTATTTTGGACAGAAGCAAGTCAATCAGAATGAATAGTATTTGGGTATCTAGGTAATTTATTGTGTTCTGTTATATATGATATTCAAGTATCAAGGGTGTGTTGAATAGTTTTAATTATTATGCTTCTAACAACTGAAAATTTAGGTGCTGTAAATGAATATTGTAGTTGTTTATTTTCCAATATTTGAAATATACTTTTGTTGAATAATATTCTGATTTTGAGGTTAAGGAAAGTAATTTTTATTTACTCTGTAATTAGATGTAGAATTTAATGCATGTGTATTATGTTAAAATATACTCATACAATAGCTTGAGTCATCTCATAATACAATACTAAATGCCACTATTACTAAAAAGTGACACTTAATTGTCTTCTTATGACCTGACCTTGTTACATCAGATAGTAAAGTTGAAGAAAGAAAAAATAATGTGATCGGAAATACTAGAAGATTCATACTAGATTCATACTAGGTAGAATAAATGAAAGACTTAAATAATATACAATTAATGTAAAATATACTTTCATTTATGGTAAAATGTTACACAAGATTCTTTCATGGGAGATGTATATTGGCTGCTTCACTATTCCCCACCATCCCGACCTACTCAGTTCATTCTTGAGGGCAATTTTACTATTATATTACACGTCTAATGAAGAAATAAGAAGAAAAAGTATTGTAAAAACTGCTAAAGTTGGAATAAAGTAGAATAAATGAACAATATTAAATATATTATTAAAAATGATTTTAACAAATACTACATACCATATTTATATTAATATAATATTTTTTAAATTGTCATCTAGGAGTTTTATTTTCCTAGAGGGTAATGAAAATTTTCCTGCTTCCCAGCATTTCCTCTTGAAATTCCATTGCCAACTACTATTTATATTATATCTAAAATGAATATACGAGAAGAAAAATTATGATCTGATACACAGGTCTGCTGATGATAAAATTGTCTGGAATCTATCTAGTGATTTCAATAGATTTTTGCCACTGAAAATGGGAAAAACATTTTTTAAATTCCATCATGCAAGGTTTTCTCACAATTTGTTGTTTTTTGTTTTATCTATAGATGTTAGCCTATTATAAAGGATCATTTTGTAAAATTGTTGTTTAAATAAACAATCAATTTTTTTTTTCATGTATGAAATGCAAGTTGATATTCTCAATAAAGAAGTGGATTTATGATGGAAAAGTTAAAAGCGGTGAAAATCTGGATGTTAAAAAGGGATGACTTGCTAAGAGATCAGAAAAAAAAATTTATAAGGACATAATAGTATTTTACTTTGCATTTTCATTAGTTTCAATGATATTAAAAGTAATTTTGTGTTTATTCTAATCATTTTTCTACTTAAAAAAAATTTTGAAGCCTTTTGGTAACAGTAACCATTAGCATCATATTTCTAACTAACTATATACAATGATGAACAATATTTGTTTTTCTTCACAACTTTTAAACAGAAGTAAAGTTTAAAAAAAATATTTGATTGCTGCTTTTGAATAGACTATTCTGAAATAAGTTTGATCAATTTGCCATTAAAAATTGATAGTTTTATACAATTTTCACTATCAACTCTACGTACAGATAGAACACCCCACGAGGGCGTATAAGTATATAAAAGAAAAATAAAGTCAGCCGCTTATTCATGTTTCTATACACAGTTTACAAGTATGTTAAATATCTCCATACAATATTACAATAATAAAAATTATGAATTTTGATAAAATATGTCCCCTGTTATACAAAGGCAGAGTTAGTATGTTTGTCTAAGATAATCTCAAAATCTACTAAACCTGTTTATCACAAAAATGTTGAGATCTCCAGAAGCAAATCATCAACCAATATGGTGTCTGAAATCCTTTGAACCCTCTCTCCCAAAACCATTCTGCACAATAAATAGTGGGGAAAATGAAATATTGTAGTATTCAAAGTGCTCTTTTTTTTAAATGACTTCCAAGGAAGAAACTTTCAAAAAATTTTAGTCACACTGTTCCCCTCAATTAAAAATGTAAATTTAGATTATTAAGAGGAAAAAAACTGTTTCGGTTCAAGGAGCCAAAAAACTAAAGTACAGCGAATAGATTTAGAACTCCTTTACTTCCAGATATCCTACCTAACCTTCATGGTTCCCTTTAATTATTAAATTATTGATATATTCAAGTAATTTATTTTCTAAATGCATCCTACTTTCAGAGGAAAGCATGAAAATTAATAATATCTGGAATGTTCTAATTAATAGCTCTCCTTGATCACTTCAACTAACCAAAATTTAAAATTACATTCAGTTCATGCCGTTCTCTCTTTTATGATATGCAAGAAACTTAATACTGTCTAAGTTTACCAAACTCTCTTAGATCCCTAAAATTGAAAATAAAATTTAATTATTTAAACCGTTCTTGTGAATATTGCACTCGGCCCTGAAGTAAAAAAAAGTTAGTTTAATGTTAAAAAATTTAGTTTTCCTGGTCTGTGTAGTCCACAATACCCTTAATATATAAAAATGAAATATTCAAACTACTTATTAAAGAGTAATGAATACTAACTACTCTTCAAGGGCAGGTAAGTAAGCACTTCACGGTTTATGTCTCTCTCATCTGCGCTTTAGCCCCACTGATCCCCATTAACAATTGAAAATTCAATATTTTGATATTCAGACTATTCTATTTCAAATCCTGCTGCTTACCTTTAAGGAAAAAATAAAAAAATACTATTGTTCAGAAAGTTTCAAGACCTATCCTTCTTTAGTAAATTCCTCTAGCCCCTTAACAAATACTGAAATATTGCAATATTTTTTGAGAGCTAGACTCCAATTAACAAAAATTTAAAATGAAATTTTTTAAAACATTTTACTTTCAGCAAGCAGAATAGAACACATGGTGTTATAGAATTTGGAAAACAACTCTGGTCTCTGTGATGGAGTGGTAGTGTCTCAGCTTTTCATCTGGAGGTTTTGAGTTCGAATCCCAGTCAGGCATGGCATATTTCATACGCTACAAAATTCCATTTTCCATATCCCATACATAACCTTCAAGCTTATGTATTGATATCATCAAGCAAAAAAAAAGAAAGTTATTACTAACACCCCTTAGTTAACAAAAATATCCAAAACTTACTTTTTCAAAACGCAATCTACCTATAGTGAACTAAAAAACTGAAATTATTTGGATTTTCAAATTGTGTTCTGCTTTTAAGGAAAAGTAAAAAACATTCTGATAAGGTATTTTAAAATCATTCCTCAGACCTACTATCTCCTAAAGTAATAAAAATCAAAATTGCCTCCTAGTTAACAGTACTTGCTACCTCACTTTTCACTTAAAATTAATATTGTGATTAATGATTTGAATGAATGGGTTTTCAAAACATGTATTGTTTAGAAGGATAAACAAGACACAAAACAGTATCAAAAGTTTCAAGGCCCTTAGTAAGCTCAAATAGCTATAAATAAATTACTTAATTTAAATGTTTTGATTTACCTTCATGGGCAGGTAAAAAATTCAAATGTGATAAATTATGTAGTAATCAAATTTTTTAGGGGATAAGGTACCTAAGTCCCTTAGCCTCTTTATAAAATTTAAATTCTGAAATATTCAAATTTCATGACAAATTAGTGTACAGATTTTCAAGAAACATTATTTTTTATGGATATGAAAAAACTCAAAACATTTCAATTTGGGCTCTCATTGGCTTCCCAATCAATTATAAAAATTTACATATAAAATAAATACATGTTTACATGTTCTTACAATAAAATTATTCATGGCTTAGCATTAAAAAAAACTGATTTAAATAGGTCCTTGTAAGTAGTTAATATGAATTATTTAAGTTTTGATAAGGAAAATTCCTCATCATATAACATCATCAATACTGATAATAATGAATTTTACTTTTGAAATTTATACAGTAAGCATTTCTCTCATACAATTTTTTTTAGAATTATCAAAACAAAAGATAAAATAATAACACAAATATAATTTACATCCTTCGATTTATTAAAACAATTGTTTTTCTGATTTACTGGCTCAGAATTTAGAAAATTTCAATGGGAAAAATAAAGAACATAACATTAGAAAACATTTTTTCTTAATTTTGACCAAATCAAAACTCCAGTGAATAATAAAACTACTACCTAATAAGTTTTTGTGTGGGAATAATATTTACTATTCCTATGAACAGGTGAGATACATCATCAGCAATCACATGAAAACTGTGTGGTGATCATATATACCTGCTAATGTACAATAAAGATATGCTTTTCTAGCATGGAATACATACAAAAAAAAAAGCGAAAGATTTTTAATGTAAAAAATAATTAAATATTGTTTTAATAAAAAAACACTCATCCTGTGATAACTAATAAATTATCTCATTTTTTCACATTTCACACTGATAAATGCAGATTTTTCATGTAATTCTATTCTGCTTTTATAAGATAACATGGTAGTTGTGATAGAAGGGTTATTTACAACTATAAATAAAAATTCACAGTATTGTAAATTGCAGATCTGAGTAAATGTAAATCCCGCTTCTTTATAACATGT
The DNA here is from genome assembly GCF_047948215.1 of Lycorma delicatula. Classification (NCBI taxonomy): domain Eukaryota; kingdom Metazoa; phylum Arthropoda; class Insecta; order Hemiptera; family Fulgoridae; genus Lycorma; species Lycorma delicatula. The sequence goes on along the minus strand of NC_134462.1, from coordinate 56,999,079 downwards.
ACGGTATAAAGCAATAAGGAAATAAATAAAAAGTTATTATTAAAAAGTAAGAAAAAACTTTTAATGTTGGCATTTAGAGTGCTAAACTCAGTGAGTTTTTAACTTAAAAATAACTTACAACTGAATTCTGAAATCACTATTGAAAAGTAATACAATTTCAAAAAGTTAACAGAAAATTAATCTTGATAAGAAAAGGAAGAATAACAGAATAATCTTGATATGATATAGCAAAAATTTCCTGACATCTTTTGTAGTCTTGTTGAATTGCAGTTCAGACATCTGTGTCCCTTATTTGTGCAGTGAATGTAGTTTGCTGAATTTTCTTAATTTTAAGGTCATTAAATGCTGTTAATTAGAATAACAATAAAATTTTAGCCAGGTAACAGAATTATGGAGCCAAGTTAAAATAAAAGTGAGGCTTGTTAAGCATCAAGAGAAGAACCTTCCCTTTGAATTATTAAGATGTAGGATTTTTGTGTATATATGGTTTTTTGTGTATATAAGGTTTATAACATTACAGTCAGGGCTGGATTAACCAATAGATAAATAAGACAAATGTCTAGGGCCCATAATTTATAGGAAAAAACCTTCAGTACAGGAAAAAAGAAATAATAAATTTAAAAACAATTAAAAAAATAATTTTTTTATTTTTAATAATGTGGAATATTATTAAAGATAATAGCTACATGGAGCTTATCAGAAGCATTGGAGATTAAAAAAAATGCAAGGGAGGGTGATGGAATCTCCCAACATTACCCTAGAAAAAGTAATTAGAGAGTGGAATAAAGAACTGGTTAAACATCGAATCTCGGATTCTGTATATTTAGGAAGTGAAAAAAGAAGTCATTAATCATTTAGCTTCTGCAGATGACGTAATTATCCTAGCGACAAATATAGAAGAAGCAAAATTAAAAGTACAAAAGTACATCTGTTGGCAGAATACAGCAAAAAAATAAGTTTAGAAATATCCTTTGAAAAAACAGAATTTATAACAGATGATAAGAACTGTGTAGAAGAAATAATTTTTGAAAAGGGTCAAAAAAATACACAAAGTAAGCAAATTGAAGAATCTTGGGGAGATAATAACACCAAATGTATTCAAAAAAGAAGGAAATAAAAGTAGTATTCATAAAATGAGAACAGCTTATAGACTGACAGTGGAAATTTACAATATGAAATTCCGAACCTATAAAGCTAAACTAAGATGCTACAAAACAGTAATTTGCCCAGATACCTTATATGCAAGGGAGTGTTTAGGAAAGTTTAATGTAAGAAATCTTTTAAAAGAATCTTAAGGAAGATTTTTGGACCCAAAAGAACAGACGATGATTATTAACTAAAATCTAACAAAGAAATTTATCAAGAAATGAAAGCTTTAGGTATGGATATGTGGAAAAGAAGAATGAGTTTTTTTGCCATATTTACAGAATCAGTGACAGTATATTATTTACAAAACATTTATTTAATTTTTACAGAGACAGAAAAACAAAAATTGGGTGGCACCAGGAAGTAAGCCAAGAATGTGGAATATCATGTTACTTTAAAATAGTACAAATAAATGTCATCATAACAATTGACAAAGTAATAACATCAAATTGCCACTGGCAGATCCAAGAAGGACATGGCCCCCAAGAGCTTCCCTTGGAGGTTAACATGGTGTATTTAAAAAAAAAGTAATTCCTTTAAAATTATAAAAATTCAAAAACAATAAATATTTTTTGTTTTAAAATCAAATAAAAATATGAGAAGGTAATCTTTTTGTTTTTTTTCTGATGCCAAAAAGGGAATTTCCCAACTACCCTCCAATTTCTGTTTGAAGTTGAATGCAACTTATATAAATGTGGCCCCAAATTAAGATTTTGTCATAGACCTGGTAGAGGCTAATTTGGTACTGATAGTAGTCAGTTTTGATGTAAGGGAAGTAGAATAATGGAAAGTGTAGACAGGATTGCTTTTTAGTGAAAGAACCACAAGGATAGGTTTCCTGGTACATAAGAAATTGAACAGAACGTGTTAAACATCAAGTTTACGGGAAATGTATTTATAGACTTGAAGAGGACCACAGAAAGCTTCTTTTTTTTAAATGAATATGATTACATCAAAATATATTATTGGTGACTTATAACACAAAAGTAAGGAAAACTGGAAGAGAGGGTTTGCATGAGGTTAATCAATTTTTTTGTAGCATCATGCTTAACAGGTATTTGTCTACATCTTTCTCATAGGTGCTAGTGACACCCATTTTTAAGAAGTCAGTAATATGTATCATGCTTGTTTTATCCAATATAAATCAGCCTTGAGTTAAAAAAAATTTTCTTTTCTTTGAAATTAATAAGAGCCAAATTATGACAGTTTCAAAAACAGAAAAAAGATTAGAATTATACAGGCAAGTAAATCTAACGGACATTTTGTATTCTTTGTATCCACATTATCATTTGAGAAATGTACTTCAATTTTATCCTGTTTTATTAAAGTTTTTTTGATACTTCTCTGATAAGTTAACTTATAATAATAGTAATAATAACAATAATAAAATAACTTTTTTTCATCTTAAAAATAGCCATACCTTAAATATGTATAAAGAATCTTCTGTTTTACAAATCACAAACACTTAATAATAAAAATTAAATAATTTTAAGCGTATTTAAATGACTAACTTGAGCGCTTATAAATGTATGTATATATTATAATATTTATTCATAATTTCCATTAAAAATAATACAATATATTTACATTACTAAAGTAATATTAAAATTATTTCAGTTAGCTTTATTTACTTCACCAATCGTTTACTAAAAATCAGCAACAAAAACTTATTAATAAAATTAAATTCTAAAAATAATAAATAATTCATGAACAGATTAACAAAACAATATAAAAATAATACTACAAATTTGCAATAATCAAATTATTTATACATTCCACAATAAATAATATAATAACGAATGCAAAAGGAAATAATATTTCATCTAAAATTAATGTCACACAAGACAATCAGTTTTGCCTTTTTTTAAATTATTCATATAAAGGAGGTAGGTTGTAGTTTGTACAACATGTTAACTAAAATACATATATAAAATAACCTAACACAAATAATGGTATATAAATCATGGAATAATTAATAATTAAGGGTAAATGATTCCTTAATTATTTAAATAAGTAATTAATCTAATCTATTATGTTAGTTACATCATATTGATAACTTGGTGTATCTTTTTCTCTTGAATGAAGCTTAATTTTTTTTTAATGTTAAATCATTTAAAAAACAAAACCTACATTAAGAGAGCTACTCTATAAGTTGGTTTATCTAGTATCCATTATATTTTATATTAAAAGAATGAACTGAATAACAGTATATGAAAAAAGTCGCCTTTATGAAATTTTCTCAGTTCATATACCATCTGTGTCATGATTTGAAACTATAACTTAAATAAGAAATAGAATTTTTTTAGTTTTCTCAGATGAATTTTAGCAAAACAAAATCCCTGAAAGGGTGGCTGTCCTACAGGTAGGTCTGATACCTCTGTGCCTGTAAGTTATGACTTTACAAGACATGATATGAAGACATTATTTGGGAAAATGAATGTAAAGCTAAGAAAAGAAGAAAGTATAGGAAAATCAGTGTGAAAGGATGAATCGCATAAAACAATAATTTTACTAGATTTCTTCTGTTGCACCAAATGTAACATGTTTATTTATCTATTTCAAATAGGTTCTACAGAAGATTAGGTGCTTACAAAGCGAGTATAAATACTATATAAGGAAACAAAGATTTGTAGGGGTGAAAACAGAAAAAATCAAGATGTAGACCAGAAATTATCATGAGATATAATATTTCTATCATTTTGTTTGATATCAAACAAAATGGAAGAACCTTTGTTATTTTACAACTTCATCTGCATATATATGCAGAAACCAGACAAATTAACAATATCTTTTTCAAGATGTTCGAGTTATTGTATTACGTATAAATGATGGGTTCACTTCTTGAACTTGCAAGGGTTACCAAAATGTTTAATCTTACTATATCTCCTGAGAAGACAAAGTTAAGGTTTTTAAGGGATCTTGGCCAGTGAAATATAAAATAGATATGGAAAATAAGGTTGTGAAACAATTAAATTGTTTACAGTTTCTTGGTTCTAATAAATCAATTTAAAAGAAACATCTGTTTCTTCAAAATATGATTTACAGTTCACAAATATCTGTTCATAAGAAGATAAAGAGATTTAATAGACTAAACAGAACTTTCAAAAGAACCTTAAAATAAAGTTTGAAAGGATACTCTTGAAATTTAATAAAGTTATCCAAAATTCTAACTGTCTTTTTGCCAGTGGAACTTGGATACTGACAACTTCATAGATCTAGATTGCAAGCAGCTGACTATGTTTTTTGGGAACAGTAGTAAGATACAAGAGACTGGAAAGAAAATAATGAGGTAAGGAAACTATGTATATACAGTCAGAATGATATAAGTTATAGAATTTTTTAATCAATGGATGTGATGAAGGAGAAGACTTGAAAGAGAGATATATGGGAGAATAGTAGTGTTCTCAGGCAGAACAACAGATGGTAATAATATGGGTGGAAAGTATGAATTATCTTGTAAAACAAAGAATAAAACTGATAAAAAGCATGTGATCATACATTAAAGTTAGAAATTTTAAAATTAAAAGATGTACTTGGCCGACAATTTCAACAAATATTTCACCAGATTAATCCTCTCATATTAATCACTGCATGGTGTGGTGGTTTTAAGATTAAATTCCTATACATAACAAATCCATGCATTGGCTAGTGACTAATTTAAAATTATTATGATTTTATGTTCAAAGAAAGAGAATATAAATAATAAGTCAAATAAAATAGATAAAATTTAAAAAAAAAATGTTTTGTACATGAAAAGTAAATGGAAAACAATTTATAATTAATACAACAAATTGGTTTGTATTCCTAAATACATATTTTATATTTAATAATGTACTGTAATGCAAAATATGCATACTAAGTAAAAATTTGACTTATCTTTTATAAAATGCAGTGTCTTACAACTCTGCTAATTTCATCAAATTAGTCACTGAAATATTCCCTACATATACATAAAAAAAATCACCACTAATTTATTTTTATAAAATTTTTATTTCTATAAAAAAAATCACCGGCATACATTTACATTATAAGATACAAGATGATTACTTAATATATGATAAAAAAATGTATTAATTTTTAGTTTTTTTATTTTTTTTCATATTAAATAATGAACCAAAAAAAAGTTTACAAACAGAACAATTCAAGTTGATAAAATATTAATTGAAATTTTAAACTAAGTTATACTACATATTTTTATTTTACATTCTGAGGCCAATTAATACAAGACATAAAATTAATAACTCTCTCTGTTGTGATTAGATGTAACAATTTTGAGAAATCCTTTTTAATGAAATCTCTTTAATTCATGATTTCTTATTTATTACAAAATTAGTCAGTTCAGTATTTAATCCATTAATATATGTTTTTTTTTTTCAGAGCAATATCTTAATTTATGAGAGCTTTCATATAAAAGAAAAACTAATAAAGAAATTATTAACTAGCATCACTTAGTGTTCTATCAGTGAAAATAATCGACTTATGACCATTTCTACTATATGATCTCTGGAAATATAATATTTTCTTTATTTAGAATATCTCCAACAATGTTTTTGATTTATGTATGGATAAAAATTACACCACCCATAACTTGAGTAGCATTTAATTAATAAATGCATTAACATTTCTTAAACATATGTCTATGTACTCCAGGGTTAATGTGAACTGCAGGTCACTTGAATGAATAAAACATTCAACATTAATGGAAATAACAAAAGTTGTACTGTAATAAGAAATATCATCATGGTTTGATTTTTGACTGATATGTTCCTCATCAACCACAGTAATCATGCTTACTTTAAGATTCCAGGCTATATTATAAGTCTTCAGAGACACCTCTGAAGATGTAACTGAAATCTTCTAATTTAAAATTAGAAATAAGGAAAAATGGTTTCCCTTACAGTTTATAATTAGTCTGCAAACCTATGCTCATTTAAAATCAGGCATAAGAACAAAACAATACGTATTAGGCATACGTATTATTTATATTATTTAAATCTTGGATTAGAAAACCCTTCTTGAAAACTTTAGATAAGATACATTAACATTTAATAAATAGCAGAGAGAATTACTGTACTATAGTGTGATAACAACACACTATTCAAAATATTAGAATTTTTTTGCAGTACAAAAAAAAATATTGAGTACGTGTAATTGTGAACAATGATAGATTGTTTTTGATATATATTTTATTTATAAATTTACAGTAAAATAACAAAAAGGATATCACTGTTATCGTTGGTTTATAGAACTGTACTAAGAACAAATATTTTTACTTATATTTGGATTTTATGCATATGGCCTGAATTTTTGGTACTATATCTATTACTGCTACTTGTCAGAGGAGACACTGATGCAAATTACAGTAATATACTATGAATATTTCATATTCACTTAGTAGAATTTATTTATTCTTATTTTGTCAATATCTACAACTATCCGAGTGGGAAGAGTTAAATCCAACATAAATTCAGATTTTCAACTTAACTCTACAATCAAGTACACAGCTTAGAAGAAAGTAGATGTTCATCATGACTAATATGTAGTACAAATATAATAACAGAAAATAAATATGAAAATATACCAGACATTTGTTGGTAATTAAACTAAGATTAATTAATTTAGAAGTGCACATCAAATGGCTAAGGAACATTGATAAATTGGTTAGATATTAAGTGAATTATTACACTTACTTTTGTTACTAATATTGGCTAGTGTAATAATTAACTTACTTTTGTTACCGATAGTAAGTTTTTTGTTTTACATTCAAATACACTGTGCTTGTATTTTTTTATTACTTACTAATAATAAGAACATTATTTAACCAGCTCTTTGTGATTTATTAAAACTAAAAAAAAAAATCAATCCAAAAGATGTGTTCATTCAATCATTGATTCTAAGACATGATAACATTTTATGCTACTTAATAGATTTAACTAACCTCAAAACTCTACTAATAAAAAAGCTCAGCAAACCATATACAAATTTTTTTAACGTAGAAAATATCAATTTCTAATACATTGTATTTTAAAATGGGAATCTATACAAAATTAAACTTCATTCCAAAAATTTAATAATATGACAGAAATAATAAAATATAAAATTGTTCTTTTATTTTTTTCTAAGAATTGGTCCTCAGATTGGCAAAGCTTTATATAATATTATGGACATATACAACATGGACACATATTTTACATAAATATATCATAACATATGCTTAATTTACATTATTTTTACGGTATAGAAAATAAGAAGCACAAAATAATTTAATATAAAAATCTGTGCTTATTATAACTTATCAATAATTTGTGAATATTACGATTACTGTAATTATGAAACTAAAAAGTAAGAAAATAAATAAAATAAACATAAAAGCTGATGTTAACTTACAGACTTTATGTTTTGATTTTTATTTAATGGAACTGTTTTAAAATAGTATACCAGCTCCAAAATATATGGCACCATGGTCAATATGTAGAATGGCTTGGAAGCCGTGAAAGCAGGTGTCATCTAGCTTCTTGACCCTGTATAAAAATCTGAAAATAAAAATGTTAATTATCCTCATGATATTCACTTAATATACTCTGAGTTCTTAAAATAACTAAGAATTTTTGGAGTTGTTAAAAATTAAATCCTTAATAAAGTAAGATTTCTTGATGGATCATTTGCATTTTTAAATGATCAGTTATTTAAAAATGAGGCGCAACTTTTGTTTTACTAATTAAACATTATTATCATAAGGAATTAACATACCATTTACCTTAATATCAACCCACTACTTTACTTTGGGTGATTCTAAGTTTTAGTTGATAAGACTGTTAAGACTGAATTAAATTAAAAATTTATCTAAAATATTTAAAATAAAAATATCCTGGACAGTGTTTGATGATTGCATATCATCATCATTATGACTTTGCACTTATTTTTTTTTAGAAGTCCAATAATCTGGCACAGACATGATTTCAGCAACACTGGATTACCAGATTGCATCTAGTAATAAAGTTAGAATTAAGAAAAATTATCCTAAATACAAACATGGTTTATTTATTATGAACGTAATTTAACAAAAACATTATTATAAACAAAAATAATAATAAAAAAACCAGGTTAAAACGCTATATTTCTTTCACAATACTTACGATAAACAATTACAAAGGCACTTACAGTAAATAATACATTTTTGTTTATTATTTAATGTGGATTCCATAACATTTTTTTTATTTGTCATCAGCACTGATGATGCAACAGAACTTGAAGTTGATAATATATAATGCTTGAATTATATATTGACAAATACATAAAATAAATTAATTTTACTAAGTTAATGTTTGAATTACATTGTTTGAGGCCCATTTTGAGTAATGTTTGAATGACCATCAACTTTCTACTCTTTTTCTTTAAATTAGTCATTACAAAAAATATAATTATTTTTATTTTTGCAATGTTTAGTGATTACAGCAATTTTTATGAACTTATTTAATGCATCCAGAACCAATCCTTAGTTATGTTATCTTCTTCATTGTTACTTTCCATTTCTTTTGCAGAGTGAAAGTTTAACACATTTTTAATTATAACCTAATCAGTTACGTCTCTAACAACAGGCTCATCTTTGTTAATACACAGCCGTATACAGCAGCTCAGACTCGTGATAAATCGCTAAAATTCATTAGACACCACCTGAACATCCACTGTACGGTCCAAATGTCACTGTGTGATTTCCACATGTGATTTCCTAAAAGAAGCTTTCGGAGGGGAAAAATTCAATAATGATACTGCAGTCAAGCATTATGTGCGCAATTTGTTGCTGGGGCAGCCATCTTGTTTTTTGATGAGGGGATCAGGAAGCTACCTATTTGATGGAGAAAATGTATTTCTGTTGAAGGAAACTATATAGAAAAATAAGGTAATCTATTTGCAATTTTATCTAATATCAATTAAGATATTTAAACAGATTCCGGTTTATATTTGAATGACCCTTGTAGATATATTTTTCTGAAAATTTTGGAAAACAAGTATGCAAGGTTCTTGCTTCAGTTAGGCGATAAATAAAAAGAAATTATGAATCATGTATAATATTACATGGATACTTGAACCATCCATATTCTACTAACTACATAAGTGCCTAAAAATATATTCTCTCGTTTTTCCTCCATAAATTTCTTTTGTATACAATAAATTTTGTATTACTATAACTGTTTTTGATCCATAAATTAGCAAACCAGTTTTAATGAATTCTAAAGAATATCAAATTTGATTATTTACTTTTAAATCTTTTAGAGACAAAATGACAGATTTTGCCAGGATAGTCAGCATGTGCAACAGGGAATCTAGGGGTTTTCTATTTTTACCCATTTCTAACAATTAATTAAAATTTCCCCTAATTTCTTAAATTGTTTATACTCTATTTTATAACATTCAGTATAATACCTTCAATCACAAAAAAAACTATGTTAATAACTGATAATTATGCTCCTAAATCTGTATTCATGTTTGTCAGTCTGCAGGCCATGTTGCATAAATGAATAAGTATGGCATAATCCTCAGTTATGATCGTTTCCTTTAATATATCTATTAAACTATTTCCTTTAATGCATTTGTTACAATAAACAATATTCAAACATTCTTCATAAAACAACAGGAATAATATAGGATTTGAGTAAAAGTTTTTCATTTCTAAGGTCATCATAAATTAAATCTACTTTTACATCAAAAGTAGCTTGAGTGGTTCTTGAGACTTTTCAATTTTAGGTTAGTAAAATTGAATTTAATATAATGACAGGGTTATTTACCAATGTACAGATTTTATAGTTCAGAAAAAAAAACAGTAATGACAGTCATTTTTTTGACTAATTATTTCTCAATGCATCTTAACTGGCCAAAATTCATATAACAATTATAAATCTAAAATAAAGGTTTGCAAAAGTTTTAATATACAAAAAATAAAACTTACTTCACTAAGAATGGCCCAATTATCACTTTCAGAATGTATGGTTAACCTCAATTCTGAAACTGCTCCAAGTTTCTGACTAACAACACCTTCTGCAATACCTCTTGAATCGAATTTACCTGAAAAAAAAATTAACTGGTTTATAAAATAGATTAATGTGTAATAATTATTTTCTTATTACCTATATGTTCCTCTTCAAAAACTAATACATTAATTCAGACTGAAAAAATTAAAAATTTTTAATATATTAAAATAATGTAATGTAAAATATTAAAAAAAAATGTAAAAAAATACAAATTTGATCAATTAGTATAATCTCACTGTTAAGAAGTTACATCACATTCACAACTAAACTTATAGACTGTTGTAGTATTTTTTATATTCCTCATAAAGCATTTACGACAGAGATGCTCATGACTAAAAAAGCTTGGAATGATTAGTAATCTAGGAGGAAATTAAATTGTAAAATTATTTTAATAATTATTTAAATTATTAAAATGCCCTATTATTTTAATAGGGAATTTAATTAAAATGATTTCTAGATTCAATGGATAAGCAATGATATATAGTGTAGTTTAATCAATATATATATATATCAGCTATTAGTTTTTGAGTATTTCTAGTTCACCTGAATGTATAGGTGCAAAGAATTCAATGCAAATGGAATTTGCATTTGAATATACTGCTTAAGTAAAATATACTGCAAATACAGCTTAAGTAAAACATTACTAACACAAACATGATCAGGTACTTCTGTAAAGAATCACTATAACTAGTTAAGAGCTTAAATCAGAATGTAAAATCAATTTCAAGATGCTTTAACAATATAAATATTACTAAATCAATAAATTACTAAATATTACTAAAGATTCACAAATTATAATAGCTGATTGCTTCAAATTAATCATACCATTATAAAATTTTAGTTACCCAAATATAAAAACTAATTTTTGTTATCTTTAGAGAATCTAACTTACCTAATTTGCAGTGCCCATTTCATGCCACTTTATTATTATTATTATTATCATCAATTCTGTAAAGCAGCCAACATCTTTTTTTTACTTGATGAACAGCAATTTAGTCTCATAAAAAAAGATAAAAAATTCCCTGACTGTACAGCTTCCAATTATTTTAGTTCATAGAATAACATTAAACTCACACATGAGTAAGTTAGTGTCATGCAGTCACCATGTGAATCTTTTTTTTCATGATTACAAATCATAAACTTGATAGAAAAAAACAGAGGCAGACACTAGCCATAGTGAATTCTTATTTATTATTCTCAAATAAAATTGAGGAAAAGTATATTATGTATTGTATTGCAACAAAAAAAGAAGAGGCATAAATCAGAGGTCTTTCATTTGACATTATACATCTTAATTGTGAACAAATATTTATATCAGCTAAGTGGAATATGCACTGATCTGCAGCAGTATATTCAGCTCATAAGGACATGTGGTCAGCTTAAAATATTGTTTACTGATGCCCTTTTGCAGAGGGGAAGGGATCTCTACTTTAAACTTAAAATGGCAGCCTCCAATCCAATTTGGCCCCTTTTCCAAGAAAACTCAATTTAAAATTGTTTGAGTGATGATAACAATGTATTTGCATACCTACACTCACAGCAGGTTTGTGGCAAATATTTGAGTCTTATAATCTAGAGGTCTTAAGTTCGAGTCTCCTTGAAATTTTTTTTAACTTTTATTCTTTTCTTACTCACACTAATGCAAAAAATTTCTTATTATATAGTATTTATAAGATTCTAGAAAAAAATTATAAGAATTTAATGTACCTGATTATTATTTTATTTGAGACTCTATTATCCTAAAAATTTTTATGAGAATGTGAGAATAACAAATAAATTTATTTTAATTTTTCAGTATGCCTGTTACAATCCATAGTACAATAATTTAAAAAAATACTAGTAATATATAAATATTTTCAGATTGTAACAGGAAAACTAAAAACTTAAATTTATTTATTTTATTATTTAATATTAAATAATTATTTATTTTAATTTTTTTCAAATTTTATAACAAAATCTGTAAGATTAATAATTAATAATTGCTACATTCAAATAAAATAATAATCAGTAAACAATAAATTCACATATTTTTTTTCAGATTCTTATAAATACCACAGTAAAACTCCAATTATCCGGACTGATCTTTGCAAGGCAAAATATCATAATATTATTATTGCAAGGCAATAATAGGTAATTAGAAATCTGGATAACTGAAAAATTAAAAAAGGGTTAATCATACATTCTGGGCATATCACTCATGTGCATAATGGGTATCGTACTTAAAAAAAACAAAAATGTAAAAAAATAAATGTATTTCAGTAAAATTAAAAAGATAGTTCAGAACTCAAAATCATATATGAATTGCAAAAAGTAAATTAAAAACCCACTAAAAACAAGGGTAGATAGAAATACATTTGTTGCTGAAAACTTTATTTGAATAGTATTTTAGATTCTTATAATAGTCTATTAATTTATTTTAGATTGCCTAGTGCAGATATAAGTGGTCCAGATAGTCAGACATCTGGAGAATCAGCATTCAGATAATCATCATACTACTGTATATAAAAAAAAAAATCATCTGCATTGGTGTATATGTAAGAAAAAGTAAATGTTAAAACAATAACATGGAGGCTCAAACTCAAGCCCTCTACATTATGAGACTACTAGAATGGCTCAGCATTTAACTGCTGCTACTGCTATAATTGTAAATATTTAAATAAGATACTTGAACCTCACAAAAATCTTTAAATGGAATTTACTCAGAAATGGGGCTGACTTGGAAGTTGCCTTTGGATTTAAAGTAAGGATCCCTCTCCTCCTACCATCCTGCAAAAGCGCATCAATAAACTCTGTTGTAAGCTGACTGCCTGCCCTTGTCAGTGAAGAAGAAACGAGCTATGATGCCAGGAAAGTAAGTGTTTTAACACTTCAGTCCTCACTTCCTACATAAGCTGGACATGGAATTCTTGCTATTTTATGTTGTTAGGCATGACGATATTTTTCAAACAATATCCCAGAAATCTTTCACCAGAATGAAAATATTGTTCATACTTCACTGTCTAGAAGATAAGATGTTAATGATTATCTTTTTTATTTTATTTTTAATTACAGTTCTCGCTACAAATCAGATCCTTAAAATTTTAAATACAAATATATTTAAATCATAAAAGAAAAAGTATATAAAAACATACCAATTATCACATAACCATCACTTGTCATGTTCTCTGAAGCTTCAGATAGTGGAACAATTTTTGGTAGAACCTCTACTGTAGTATTGTAAAACCTATCAGATGGATGCTCAGCATTTCCACTTCTGAATAAGTAACTGAAACAGGAAAAATATAAATAAGTTAAATTTATACTAATTCTTTCTTCATAATTTTTTAGGAATTTTTTTCATCGCTGAAATACATAAATAAATCTAGAACACATTTTCCATCTTGAAATAACTTTTTTAGTATCTGTTGCTTGTTTTCATAAGTTGCATAAAGTCTGACTAACATTTTAAAAAAATGTATATATCAGACTCTATATATTAATGAAAAAATATAGAGTTCAACAAAATAATTATTAAAATAAAATTAAACACGGGAGCAACAGCAGAAAGGATGTTTATTAACAAAATTCTCTTAGTTCTGCTACAGGCAAATACTATTCAGATTGCAAAGAATTACACATTTTATTAACACGTTCGTGACGTTGTGCGCCCGTACGGATACAAGAGTTCTTTTTTAAATGACACTGTGTACCTATAGTGGTGCACTCTGCCCATTAGTATAGTGCATTGTGCGTCCAACAGGGTACATGTTTTCACAGGTTTCATATAGCAGTTACTTTTAGTCTGGCTATATTGTAGGTGTTTAAAAACATAAAACGGCATATTAGAATTATCATGAAAAGAACTATACAATACGTTTTACAAATAACAATTTTATTCAAGTAAATATATATTATTATTCAGGTATATATTATAATTATTATTCAGGTAATATTATATTCAGGTGTCTGCACAACAAATGGTGTTCCTAGCACCAGGCTCAGAGGAATAAGAGAGCTTATGCATGGCATTGTGCACCCGTGTGGGTGCACAATGCCCAGGAATTATATATCATAACAAAGGCAAGTCGTACACCCAACAGGGTACATGCTTATTTCATGTATATATCATCAAATACAAACTAAAAAAATTAAAAAGAAAATTTCCAAATTTTTGTAAGTATACGTGTAAATAACTACCGCAAATAAAAACCTATGTAATGTTGATTATTATAAAAAAGGGTTTGTACAATTTCTGAAGGCGCAATTAAAATAATGTTGTTTTTTGTTTATTTATAATAAAAATTTCATAAAAAATATGTACAGCTATGTACATCATATTGCATATATTACATAATATTTAATATGTAATAAATATGTAAAAATATATACAGCTACGACAGAAGCCAACCAAGTATTTTTAACAGAATCAACTGTGTGCGAGTGCACTGTTGAGATTCTGTAGTACAATTGGTCTTGGTTGGTTGGTTGGCTATCTTAGCTTTTAATTTCCTTTAGGTCATCTAACTTTCTTTCAAAAGATATTTGCTAAATGATTTTTCATCATTATCATATACAAAACATAAAATGTAAATGGGGTACTTTAGTCCAATTCCAATCTCTGTAATACAAATACATCAATAAATATTAATATAAATGGTTGTAAAACACATTACAAGTTAATTTGTATTATGAATAGAAGTATAATTTTTTTATTAAAAAATTAATAAAAATAATGCAAGCATGATGGTTTATTATTTTACTGAGATATATGAGTATTTAACAAAATACCAGAGTAAATCATAATTTTCTATTAAAGAAACACGATAATAAGTATATATTTTTCTAGCTTTTAATACAGCAGACAAAAAAAAAAGAAACTGATAGTTAAATCTTTTTAAAATAATAACAGGAAAAACAAACTATTTTAGTATTGTTATTACTTTTATTATTATTACTTCCATTATGATAAGATATAATTTTGTTTGTACAGTTTGTATTTCTTTTGTTGTACTATCATCTTTAAATAATTTTTATTATTTTAACTTGCAGCTATATATGAATTTATTTTCATTTTTTAAAAACAGATAGGAAAATATTTTGTTTCATGATTCATTAATATGTTTTTTACGTTCTGTTAATAATCATATCTTAGTTATAAAAAATAAACAATTCATGTAAATAAAGTATGGCTATATTCTAAATAAATCTCTTCATGTAGCAGTATCATTACTTTTTTAATTCAAAATAATGAATTTATTTTTAAGTTTATTTGATAAAGTTTTTTATTAGAAAATAATACATAGTCATAAATTTAATTTTAACATTAACTTCCTCAGGCCACTTAATTCATACAAAACCATGTTAATTTATTTATTTTTCGATTACGTGTATAGAAGTTTTTATAACTTGTGTACATTTTGTTTTGACACAGTACTCGTCAGACACATCATCCCAAGTGTCTGTTATGTATGTTATTTAAATGGTGTTTAATAAGTATTTTATTGCTACTTTGGAGTAAAAACAAAAGTGAACTGTGCATGAATTTTATAAAAAAAAGAAGAAATTCCTAGAACAAAAATATTGAAATACATTTTTTTAAATAAAATCTAAATTGTAGTGATTTAATAACAATACTACACATCCACGCATGAAATTTTACAAATTTAGATTTAAAAAAAGGGAAAACTAATGAATCATAAGAAAAATTTCTTCTGAAAGAATCAGACATAGCAGCACTTCAGGTGATGATTTTTAAGATATGAGTATGACTTCCTTTTTGAAAGAGAAGTTGACTTAAATATTGGTTACAAAAAGATAATTGATTTCTTCCCTTCAGGAGATAGGTATTCCAATCAAAATCAAATGCTAGAGCTAATTATCAGCAGGAAATGAATTCTCATGAGTCTACAGAATAATTTTTGAAGGCACTTAATTCACTAAATGAAGACAACGTTATCACCACGGACAATGCGGTATATTATATTATTCATCCATGACTAATAAAATTCTATCAACCTATACCAGAAATGTACAAAATTTTAAACTGAGAGATATAACCAAATATTCTGTATATATAGTTCTGTAACAAATTCAAAGGGTAAAGCCCTTTTTTAATGTGTGTGCACTGAAACAAAGCTAGAGCTGGACATCTGTCTTAAAAGTGGATTACATCCCTCCTACTTATGCAATACTTTTGCAATGTTAGGGTTACTTCCCTAACATTATAAAGAGAACATGATTTTATATCATTAGAATGAATATTTACTTAAATAAATTAGTTGCAGTCAGGCCTTAAAAGAATCAGCTTATTAGAGTAAAATCTTGGTCACTATAAATGTAGCTTCTAAATTCCAATAATTCCAGAGAAAGTGTCTGTTTTTGGCTGTTCATTAGATTCATCTTTCATTTAAATCTTTAATTATAAAAGTTAAGTTCTCATGTGCTTTCAACTAAAAATATTTGTTTCATTTATGTTTAAAGTTACTTTTATAGCTTGTATATGTATGTACATATATAAATATATGTAATAAATTAAAAATCTAAAATGGTTTATAATGTATTACTTTAATCTATATATTTATTGATAATATGCAAAAAGTAGTTAAACAGTCGTAAATGACCATTGTTTTTATCTTAAGATAAATTTCTTTTTTTTTCTTCACCATATTGGTTTACTCCAAAATTTACAATATGTTTCTCTTAGAATTAGGTATATATTACCTTAAAAGTTATTTTATTGGTTCTCTATAGTCATGTTAATAGTTTAATAATTCCTACATTATTCTCATGTACTATTAGAATTTGTATTATTTTTATAATTAATTTAACATTTATTTTTATTAGCAATTGTTTCATATCTATTAATAATGATTCAATTAATTTATACTAATTAATTTATAATTGTGATTTGATTACTCTACTATAAATTATAATATGATTGTTTTTGTTTTTTGTATAATTTTAAGACTTTATTCTTAATTTATTTTTTGTTTGAAACTGTTTTGAAATGTAATGTTATAATATAATTTGACTGTTAGCTTATAATACTTTACACAAGCTCAACCTTCCCAGATAGACATTGTCTATGGGTGCTTGGCCAACTGTTTCTTCTTTGTACTATTTTTGTATTGTATTTTAAAGGTGTTTTATTTATTAATCTATATAAATGATTAATTTAATGATGCTGCTTGGTAAAATGATACAGAAAAGGTTTCCTGATACTTTTCTAGTGAAAGAACTACATATTAAGGGAACTCCGCCCAGAGCAATACAATCCTGGTTAATTTTTAGTACCCCTATATATATGTAAATGTGCATCAAAAAGTAAGAAAAATATGTTTTACTGCAGTTTTTTTGTAAATAAATAAGATGCATTCTTTGCTGTCCACACAAGTTAATAAAATAATGAAAAAATAGAAAAGTCTTTATATTTTACAAATGTTTAAAATTATTTCTAACAAAATTATAATTTCTGTAACTGAAAATAAATTTTTTAATTTAAAATAATTTTTCTGTTTGCAATAATACACTTGTAAATAATTATAAAAAAAATAAAATAATTATAATATAAAGAAAAATAATTAAATTTACTTACCGCTTTACATGAATGGGTTTAACAAATTTAAAATAAAGATGGTCCCCAGCCTGTGGTAACAAACCCCAAAAAAACGTTTCTCCATTATATGCTCTTTTTAATGTATACTGTTTATAAGCGTTCATTTCTGAAATTACAGCAGCTTCTGGATTATTGTGTGGGAAAAACAATCTAACTTTTCCAAACTGTTTATCCTAAAAACAAAAATAATACTTATCAAGTTAAAAAAATAATTATTACAGAATGAGAGAAAATGTAACGAACACATTATTTAAGTCTGCTCAAAGATCAGAATAGAATATGGAAATATGGGAGAGAAACTATGAAATAACTCAATACATCCTCCTGAAATACAGATTGGTTTATTTTAAGCTGAACCACAAAAATCAAATTATTTTACAATTTAATATATAATTGCTTTTATTAAATACTTTTATAAATAATTGTAGAAGTCATGAACAATATGCAAAACCAGAAAAAAATTATCACAGAGCCTGCATTCTCTTAAAATTTGTTATGACTATCTTTTTGTTATTCTTAACATAAATTCAGTAATAAACTAGACCAAATAACAACATCAATTCCACTGTATAAATAAATATAAAGTGTGATGTAAATGATAAAAACTGAGAAAGAGAAGAAACAGTAATAATATATCAAAAATTAAAAAGTGTAAAATGAATATTAGATTGTTCATTGCAAAGAATAAAATACAGACAAAGTTAATAAATTACTAATAATAACTGGAAAATAACAAGACATAATTTTGAATAACCAAAAATTTCAGAAATTAAAATATAGTAATGTAGTACAATGTGGATAGATAAATATGAAATTTTAAAACTGCTGCATATTTCTAGAGAATAGTCAATCATTTCTGTATAAAATAAACAATAAAGTATCTTTTGTAACTTCTCGATTAGATTACTACAAGCATAAAAGAAAGTAGATGTATTTGAAAATGAGAACTCTTTAGACATCTACCAAACAAAAACAGATATAGCTATAAATTGTTGGTTTTGTACAATCATTAATCCATAATTTTGATTTACAGTCAATACAGAACAAAATTTTTTGTACTAGTATCATCTTATACTATTCTAGAAGCAAGAAGTCAAAGAATTTATAATAACTAGTTTGTATTCTACAATTTATATCTGCAGTGTTTTTTATTAAAAACATACATGTGATGTAAACAATTTTTTTTAACTATTATAAGTTTTTCAGCTTTATTTATAAATAAACTTCGGATTTGAATATGAAAAAGAATGTTTATAACAGTCACAACAGAATTGAATAAATAAATCTTTCATTTTGATGAATCTTTTATTTCCCACAGTACAAAGTAAATACAATACATACAAGGGTTGTTTAATAATTAGAGACAAATAACTATTGAAAAATTATTATTCATTCAATGACAGTGAAATTAATGCTATTTCTAGCTTAGTTCCCAGTTGCAATTAGGTACTTGTTCCATCTTTCTGTGAGCTTTCTCTTATTCCAGTAGTAAATAATTTATTCACCTTAGTGTCAACCAATCTTAAACTCCTCACTGTTGCCAAACCAGGTGTCAAATAAAAACTCTTAGAGGGACCAAAGAAAAGAATTTCATGGTGTGAGATTGGAACTTTAAGGTAAATATGGCAATACCACCAAACGCGACTTTTGAATAGCTTCCAATACATTTTCAATGGTATGGGACAGGAATTACATGCAGAAGAATTACACCTTTTGTGAAAGAGCCAGGACACTTCCTCCTTAATTCAGGTTTCACTTTATTTTCTAGCAGGCAATAAATTGCACCCTTATAGGGTTTTGGGACTTTGTACTAGTAACGGTGTTACTAGTAGGTGAACTCAAGATGTATCGAATCCATACTCCGATGTTCAGATTCTGAGACAAAATGATTAATCCAAGTTTTTATCACAAGTTATTATGCAGTAATTTTTGTGATTTTGAGTCAACCTTCTTAGAACCCATCTCTTCTTAGAACACATCCTGTGGTATTTCAGTTTATAACTGAATGGTAAGTACAGATACGCCCACTATAAATTTCAGCAATTTACCAAATTTCAATGCATCTGTCCTTGCAAATATGATCATTAATGTAATTCTGCAAAACAGCAGTTGAAATTTCCACCAGTCTTCTACTGTGATGGAAATCTGTGACATTTGTTCAGCCTGATTTAAGCTGTTTGATTTTTATCATACCATTTTAACATTCATGAGTGAATTTCAGCCGGTTTTACATCTTCAAAAAATAAAAATCTTATAACAGTACAAGTTTCAAGAGGAGAGAACCAAAACATTTTAATTACTGTGACTGGCTTCTCAAAAACATTGTCAATGGACAGATAGACCTGATGCTGTATTTCATGTTAGACGAGGCATGGTATATCTAGTCATGCTATTTCACACAATACCAGCTACTGGATGACTGAAAATCCTCACTAGGTATTTGAGGTCCACTTCATGATGAGAAAATTGGTGTATGGTGGGCCATTTCTGGTAATAATAGAGTGAGCCCAATATATTTTGACCAGACTGTCAATTCAGAGGCGTACTGTATAATTATCAAAGAATTCTACTCTTAGATAATAGGTCATGAAAAAGAGTGTGGCTTCTTCCAACAAGACAAAGCAACATCTCGCATATAAAACAATAGCACACATTGAAATTGCTTTTACAAAGAATTAACTGTCAGCAGAGGGTGGTAGCTTCTGCATTCCTCAGATTTATCTAGTGAGTTCTTTGGGGCTATTTGAAGAATAGAGTTATGAATCAAATCCCCAATCAATGAAATTGAAATGCAAGTAACCATTTAGCTCAGGCAAAGCCGTGATAAGGATGTTAGTTAAATATACGAGGTGCTACCCAAAAGTTTGGGGAATTTGAATTTTGCGCGCGAACCATTGCTGGTACGACCTGCTGCCGCTAGATGTGGCTAACAGTACTCTTTGTGAATCAGTGTTCCAACAGCTGTGACGGTGAGAGGCTGTTGACTTTCGTGCGGTTGTGTAACATTGTGTTTTATTGCTTCGGCGAAGTTCTAAATGGCAGATTTTAAATAGCAAAGAACCTGCATCAAATTTTGCTTCATGCTTAAAAAAACTGGTGCAGAAACCCATCGCATGTTTGTGGAAGCATTTGGTGACAATGCTATGAATAAAAGTAAAGCTTTTTTGTGGTACAAACAATTCAAAGATGGTCGAATGACAGTCGATGACGATGAACGTTCAGGAAGACCATTGGAAAACACCACAAAAGTGCGAGAAGCTATTGTTGCAGATCGTAGACAAACAATCCATGATGTTTGTCTACGATCGTATAAATGTCATACGGGTCCGGGCAACGCATCTTGTCGGACAATTTGAATATGAGACGCATTGCTGAAAAATTCGTACAGAGACTGTTGAACAGCAACCAGAAACAAAATCACATAGCTGTCTGTAGTGAATTGAAAAATTCAGCAAGAGATGACCCTAACTTCATCTCCAACATCATAACCGGTGATGAGACATGGGTGTACGGGTATAACCCTGAAACTAAGCAGCAGTCGTTGCAGTGGAAGTCACAAAGTTCACCGTGGCCAAAAAAAATACACCAAGTTCAGAGCAATGTGAAGTCCATGATGATTATTTTTTCGACATCAAAGGCATTATCCATAAGGAATTTGTTCCTCTTAGTCAAACTGTCAATGGGATGTTCTATTGGGAAGTTTTGAAGCGGTTACATGAAAGCATTAGGCGCAAATGTTTAAATCTGTGGGGTAACAACAGCTGGGTTCTACATCATGACAACGCGCCCGCGCACTCATCGCTAGTCGTTCAGAATTTCTTGGCTTCCAAAAAGACGGTAGTGATTCCCCATCCAGCCTATTTGCCTGACCTTGCCCCGTGCAACTTTTTTCTCATTCCAAAAATAAAATTTCAATTGAAAGGCCGTTGTTTTAAAACAATTGATACAATACCATGTATCAAACAATCAAGAAGAATTTGACATATAGTAATGCGGCAGTTATCAAAAGGGCACATCTAAGGACCACCAGAAGACACAAGGAATCCATGCATTAACCTGCTCATATCCAGATGACTGACAACTTCTTCATAGCGACTGTCTTGCACTGACTATTTCCAAGGTATTATTAAGATTTAAGGTAATATTATAGATTTAATATAATGTAAATTATTATTAATTTAAATCTATGTATCCTGTTAGTTGATATTGAACAAAAGTGTATAATTCAAATGAATAACATTATTCTCAAAAATGGGTTAGTTGCAATCTTCTTTGATGCATTAGCCACTAAGAAATATTATTACAGACATTTCTCTTTCTTTTTCTCTCTTTCTCATTAAAAATAAGGAAAACTAAAGAAAAACCTTTTTTGCCTTTTTAATATAACTACACAACCACATGAAACAAAAAAAAGATTTAAAGCTATGGCCTGTTGTGAAACCAACAGATTTGACAAAATATGAATAAAAACAAAACAATTGAATAATTAAATTTAGATAATTTAATAATTATATTATTGCTGTTACTTATTAATTTATTCATCTGATATTTTTCATTCCATTCTACTTTAATAAATTAAAACCAGAGTATGTCAGTAACAATGATTAATAATTATGTTGTTAAAAAGTAAAAGATAATTTTATCCATACAATGGATTTAAAAAACACATTAAAACTTAGCTAAAAAACTTACTTTTAATTTTTGAACTTTTCCTTTTAAAGAAGATTGTGTTCCAATATGTTGGAATAAAGAAGGTTTGTAGTGAACCCAGAGTTCATCTTTTGCTCTCCGACATGCTGCCTGTACAGAAAAATGAAATAAAAATCCTTTATTAATAAAAGAAAACCTGCCAACAAAGTTGTACACTTTCCTGGCATTGGATACTTATTACTACATAGTGGAGAAATAAATATACATGAAAAAAGTTTAGAGTCAATATTTAAAAAAATCAAGTTAAAAAATATGCAATAAATAAAATGGTAAGAGAGAGAATTTGGGGGCAAAATTCTTTTTAAATGTTGAGACACATTTACACATGTACTGAGCTTAATATGAAGTGGGATTATGTTGGCAAAATTTTGAGAAAATTGATACCAAAGAAACTATCTACCCCACCCCCTGGAGATATTGATCCCATAGAAGATATTGTATGTATATCCATGTGTACATATGTATATACAAATGTTATCCCCCACTTTTTTTGTTGTTTTTTGGGGTCCCTAGGTCATGGAACATCAAGAAATGCAAAAAAAAAACCCATACCCCATTTTTGACTGATTACCATACTTTCCTTCTTGCAGCATAGCTCTTAGGTATGATCCGAGGAAATTAAAAACAATCCTGTAACAAAAGACTTGTGAAATCTGGCCACTGATATCATATTATTTATTATACATTATTCAATATTATCTTCTTTAAAAGTGTACATGTATCCCACTTTTTTTATTATCAAATCCATTACTGATTCTTGGAACTATTTTTGCTATCTATATAGCAATTATACAAGATGATGAAGGATGTCTATATAGTCAATGATAAGATATGTCATCGCGGTTATGACAACATCAATATTAATATAATTAAACTATTTAAAACTTTTACATTATGCACAAAAATTTTAACCATCAAATCAAAATCTTAATTATATAAAATTGTATCTTTTTAATCTTACAGAATGAACTACTATCAACGAGGTTAAGTGCTAAAAAATTTGCATTAAGCCTTTTTTGATTGATTTGAGTGTTATTTTCTGCCAATCCTAGCATTGTTACTCTAATATTTGTAGTTTATGCATTTCAGAGTACCTCCATTCTCTTAACTACTTTTAGCACTGAGTCCTCCTGAGATGGGATCATCGAATAAATATCACTCCCACTAACCATCCCTACTGTCATGGTCTCTTCTACTTTGTCCATCCTGCTCTAATAGTTATATAATTTCTTGAAACTAATTCTGATTCTTCATTTTAACAATTTTAAATTTTTATAAAAAAAGTTACATCAGATTGAATGTTTATCTGTTCATTAATTATCAGCTGTTCTTTAAATTTCAGCATGAATATGTCCATGTCTTCTAGAATATTTAAAAGTTTTCTTTATCTGCATGTAATATTTTTAAGGAATTTTATCATTTCACTGGTAATATGTCCTTTTTTGTACCAAATATGTTGCATTATTTGAATCCTTTTTTCAACATTTATTGATCTTATACCTCATTAAATCTTGCATTAAATTGTCATTGTTTGTCCTATATACACCATTGTTACACTCACATTTTACTTGGTATACTACATTTTTGTTATAATTGTTTCTTTCTTCTATATTATTTCTAAATTTACTCGTGATGGTATTATTTGTGGTAAATATTTTATTTATATTTATTTTAAAAAAATACTTTATATTTTTCTTTCCCATAAATTTTGCTCAATTTGGTTTTTCTTCTTTTGGCCATCTGTTGTTCCTTTTTTGCTTTTTTATCTTTCAAAATAGTTTCCTTATTATTCCTTTTTCATAATCATTACTCACCATTATTTGAAAGATACCTAGTTCTTTTTTTGGATTACACTTTACTTGACAATAAACTGATTACCCTTTATTGATAATTTTAACTGAATTTGATTATTTCTGGCATAACAGTAATCATTTTAAGATCTTGATATACTTGTTGCTGATGTGCATTAGACACTTTTGCTAGTGTTTTTGCTTTCAAATGTTCAATTGTTTCATTTAGATTTATGTCTAAGTAACCAATAAGTTTTTTGTAGACTTAGATGTATGTTCCTTTTTAGATAGTATATGCTTCTTCATGTACTGGTTATGGTCAAGATAAAATCCTACGTACATCATCTGCTTGGAATAGAGTGATATCAAACTTACTGGTGAGTATTCCTGTATAATTTTTTAAATAAATTTACAGTTTCACCGAGATAAACATGGATTTCTATAAACAAGAATGGCTGTCAGTTTAAAGCAAATCTGGAGTGTACATGTAGAACAATATTGGGCCAAGAACACTTCCTTGTTGAATACTGGATTTTATATCATACAAATCTGTGAGAACATCTTAAATCTAGTTTAAAAACAGCTTACTTCAAGGCATGAATTTAGAACTATCTAGAAAACATTATGGTAGGTCTTTCTTCTTTTTACATTTTAAAATAATGCCACATCTGATCAAACATCCAGATACACAGACAAAACAGTTCCTTTGATTCAAAAATAATGTTGTCCAATCTGACAACATGGAAAAACTTGCTCTATGACTGTCCTTTCATGAAATCAAATTGAATCAATATTAAATCAAAGAAAAATGATTTTAGCTTCTGAAGAACAGTTACTTAAACACTTTAAGCAATACTGGAAGGAGAATAATGGATCTGTAAGATTTCACACCACATACTAGCTTACCAGCTTATGAATCATAATAGTTACGCTATTTTCAAAAGTCTGGAGAAATGTCTGATTCATAAAATGATGTTGAAAATAACTGTAACTAAAAAATAGATTTATTTTTATATATATTTAAAAATAGAAAATTAGATTGTAATGCTTCTAATACATGACCAGTGATTAAATTGAAACCTGGAGTTAAATTTGCATTTATTTATTTATCTATCAATCACTTTCAGAACTTCTCCATGGACTAAAACGTTTCACTGGCAGAAACACCTTAGGAAGGAAATTTGTTTTTGTTATTGCCTTCTGTATTATTTGAAACTGATAAATACTTAAGGATGATGTTCTGCAAATAACCTCACTTCAGAAATTACATCAATGTTGCTATATTTAAAAAAAATACCCTGTTCTTGTTTTCCTCCTAACAAGCTGTTTCCATCTTACAGTGAAATTAGTAATGAATGCCCCAATTCACTTGCTGGAAATAATTTCCACAAGATCAATTATGTGATCCATCATCTATTCAAGAATACGTCAAATCTGTAAAATATTTGTTAGATAGCAGTCCTAACGTTGCCAGAATTTTCATTCATCATATTTTGTGATTGTGTCCAATGAGATTTTCCACTGACAACATCAGCATAAGATATTCTGTTAGTTCATGGTCAAGAGAATTCAACTGTCATGTATGCTGCAATTAATATGTAAAGGGTGAGATAACTGCAGTTAAATACAGTTCAATCAAAATAAACTATTACTACAGATTTATATTTGGTTATAATTTAATTACAAAATTCATTAAAGAAATACTTCATATTGCTAGCATATCTTCCAAATATCTGAAAGTAAATTTGCATCCAATCTACCTAATATTATATTTGTGAAATTACTAAACTTCAATTGGCATACTCCTAAGTTACTATATTTTGTAAATTTGGTTATGAAGTTCATGAATTTTGTGTGTAGTTTTAAAGTCGCATGGATACCTTTTTCCTTGAACATTTTGACAGTTCTGGGTGTATGTTGGTTAACATATGGTTAGCATCAAATATATCACTATATGATCATGACTTTGTTCTGTGTTATTAATAGTATTTTGATTATAAAAATAATGGTCAGCCAACTTATATCAGATATTCAACTGTATTGAGTTTAGCAACATAACTGTCTGCTTACACAAATGTGTGTGCTAGGTGAGATTAAATTAGGCTTACCATATTTTTTTGGGTCCAACTCAGGATATATTTTTGAAATAACTTAAAATTCTTAGCAGTTTACTGAAACATTAAACTTTATTTATTCAGTTGTATTTTTTACTACACATGACTCTTTTTTCAGAAAAGATTTGTTTTAATTACATCATAAAATTCATAATAAGAAAATTCTGAATTAATTTTAACATTTAGCAGATGTTTAGCAGTAGATACTGATAGTCTACCCCTTTGTACAGACCAAATGTTCCCCGTAATTGAAAAAACTCTCTCAACTGGAGTAGATGTCCCAGGCAAAGACATCACAAACATAAAATATCAGTCTTCCAAAACACCTTAAAAATTGCATTCTACTTTTCTTCAATAATATCTGGTATTTTTCAGAACTTGAACCACAACCTACCTTTTGGTTTTGAATTACCTGGTTCAACAATGTACGTTCATCAAATAGGTCATCAATATTTATGGAATTTTCTTTTATAATTTCATTAACAACTTGTGCACTCTCTTCTAAATCAGATCAGGCAATTTCAGTTCAAAAATTTATCCACTGAAACTTACTAACTTTATCAAAACAGGTTCTCCACAACTCTAAGTACTGGATACTAGAATTATAAAAATTGTCTACGCTTGCGAAGAATATTTGTTCCTGAACATCATTATTTTCTTTTAGAGTGCATAGCAATTCTATGGCCGAAGATGATATTAATTTGTGGGTTTTTCTTTCCTGAAGTTGACAAATTAGTTCAGAATATGTCTGAAATGCTTCTATTGCAGTGATAAAATTAGCTTCCAATTTCAGAACTACATTATTAAATAACTGAAGATTACCATATAAAAATTTCAAAATCAGTCACTTTCTAGATTTACAAAAAAAACAAATAATAATTTTGGGCATTTTTCACAAGGTAAGTATGATTTTGGGCCATCAAAAATGGAAAGAATTCTTTCTATTGCAGGTAACAAACTAATGAACCTTGTGCTGCTATGCGGTAATACTTTTTTGTAATCTGTTTCCATAAATTCACAAAAATCTTTAAGTTTCGTTACTCTTACTGTATATATATGAAAATATCTATAAATTTTATAATAAACTTTATGTCCAGGGGGCAGAATCACATGCTGTTTGTACTGAATTGTGTACAATGTGGACTGAACAACCAGTTCCTAAAATAGGTCTATCTAAATCACTTTGATCTTTTCTGAACACATTTTCATTCCTCTTTCTCTTCACACCACCAAAATTACTGTTAGTGTTATCAGCAGTATAATAAACCAACTTTTCTTCAAGTTTGTATTTTTTCACACACTGTAAAAGATACTGAGTCAAAATTTAAGCAGTTTCACCTGACATGTCATCAAAATTTAAAAGTTTAACTTGAATTCCCTCCTCTAGACTGAAATATCTTACAACAATCAAAACAAGTTTCATTTCACTTCTGTTTGAGCTATCCATCATTATTATTACATAATTAATATTTTCCAAAGAACACAACACATTATCAAATATAAATGGCGAAATAATGTTAACAATAATTGCCTCAGTTTTGGTTCTAGCGAATGAAAATTTTGGGTCATATAACTTTTTAACGAGTTTAGATGTGCAGTCTGATGTTTTGAAACTGAGTTCACGTCTAGCAGTGTGGTATGAAAATATAGTTTCTTTAGCAGCACACTCCAGATCAGTGTTATTGTTAGTCCCATCTTTGGCTTTAAAAAAATCTCTTATGTTTGCTGAAGCAGTAGCATTAATAGCACACCTATGTTTAGCCATTTTCACATGGTCTTCAATATCATCCTTTCCTTTATGTACAACAGAAAATTCTCCAGTATGTAGTGTGCAACAAACACGTTCATTGTTACTGTCATTACACAATTTAAAAATTTTGTATTCCTTTTGCAGTGTGTGTGTTAAATAACATTTAACACACATTTTCTTTGCCCATTGCGCTAAATGATGAGACAAAAAACAAATAGAGATAAAATGATCAAAAATGTGTAGACAAGTTAGTTCACTCACAAAAACAACATAAACACATTGCCCCTGCTGTGTTGCCAAGTGACTAAGTAAAAAGTTGTGGCA
Organism: Lycorma delicatula; assembly: GCF_047948215.1. NCBI lineage: Eukaryota > Metazoa > Arthropoda > Insecta > Hemiptera > Fulgoridae > Lycorma > Lycorma delicatula. The sequence goes on along the minus strand of NC_134462.1, from coordinate 56,970,622 downwards.
AGACCGGTAGCCATGCCTCCATCAAAATCAGCATCAACGCTTGCTCCAAGGTCGACTGAGAGATGTACAGCCATAAGAGAATATTTAAAAATGCAATGTCCAACATATAGGTCTAAAATTAAAAAAAATCCTCACCAGTCATAAAATTCTCAAACCCCGGATATTTTTGCAACCCTGGACAGCACTAAAAATCCAGGACTGTCCGGGTTAATCCCAGTTGTATGGTAAGCCTATATTAAATATATGAGGAAGTTGCCAATCTGTGTTGATTGGAACAATTAGATGTGTTGGAGAATAAGTTCATTATCAGTTGTAAAGGCTTGTCTATAAATTTTAAAGTTATTTTTTTACATAACTTCAGTATGGAGAGATCAAGCACACTGGAAATTTGTTGTGTTCACAAACTATAATGAAATGTTGTAAGTTGAGATGTTATTAATCGTTGAATATGAGGACTCTATAGTAGTTTTACGATGTTTCTGCACAGGATTATTAAATCATCAATATAATGATGCGCAGTGTATTATTTATTTTTCTATATATTTCAGCTTTCTGATAAAAACATGTCGTCAACATGTAGTAAATGTATTTCAGTCAGAAAGCTAAAGATGGGTAAACTTGCTGGCAAACTAACTTTAGTGTGTATTTTTTTTTTAATTTTAGTAATATGATCCTTGGTAATGGCACACAAAATATGTCAATGAAAATAAATAAATAATGGGGAAACAAAATCAATAATGGGGAATGTAAGATGGATGCAATGTGTGAAAAATCTATACCCCGATCGAACCAAAGTCAAATACACCTAGAACCCAGGCAACTTTGGTATTAAGATACAAATGAAGTAAATTTTCTATATAATGGTTTGTGTTAAGGTTTTCATTTTGATGTGTTCTGATATTCCGTTATTGCTTTTCAATTCTTCTGGCAATATGTTGGTTTATTTAATGTATATGTATATAGGACTAAAAATTAAATTATACCAAAGGATACAAGTTTAGAATTTTCTGAAATGTATTAATCCTGAATTTTATCAGAAAATTGATTATTATTTCAATAATCATTAACTACATACCGCATTCAAAACTCCATTACAGATTATAAAATTCTTACACATATATCTCTTAAATGTAAGAATTGAATTAAAACTGTTCAACAAAACAGATTTGTACTAACAGAATCTTTTTCCAAGTTGCAGGCCTTTGAATAAATCATATGATCTAACAACCAGTCAACAGGTTTATCATTGTAGAACATAAAGAAAAACTGTATAAGCCATGGAAGTTCCACACATCTGAACATTTTACCTGAAAAATAAACAGTTGAAAAATAATTAATTTCTAAAAAAAGATACTTAAATACAAACAGTAACTTATATGGGGATGAAACAATTAACTGTTGCAATGTCATTTGTCAAAAGTAATTAACAGTTTAAACTACACTTATATTTAATGATGCAAGTAATTACTTTTAAATAAGCAAAGATAAACAAATGATAATAAAGTAATACTTCAAAACACAAAACAAAATATATTTAAGTAAAAGTTAGAGCTGTTTTAATTGTAAAAGGATTACATGGTGCATTGCATTTTCCAAATATAATAAGTAATATATAAAAATATACGAGGATATTATTAAATGAGGCTGACAAACTAACCTACAAGTGAATCAACCTTAGTCTCATGAACTTAAGAGGAATTTCCACTGGAAATTAAAATCATTATTTCTAATCATATTACTTACATCATTTTGGGCGCACAATTTACTCCTATGATGAATAAATAATTAATTAAAAAATAATATACAATCATTAACTCACCCTACCATAACAGCTTTTAGCAGTTTAAATTTTGTAGTTTTTATTTTAAATTTTTTAAGTAACAAAGTGAGTTACTAGTTAACTTTTGAATGCTAATGTCATATTAGCTACTGAATAAAATTTAATTTAAATAATATGCATCCACACAAATTAGATGTATTTAAATCTATCCCAAAGTACTTAAATTTTTTTTTTTTTTTTTGAAAAATTATCTGATGTATTTTTTAGACTTGATATGTTATTCACTTTCAATTTTTTTAAATAAAATTTTGTCAACAGTGTAATTTGATTGTAATAATTTTATCACTGTTAGTACAAATTACCAATTTTTAACAGGGTTTTATAGGAAAAACTGTGAGGCAACTGTAATCATAAAATAAATAAAAACTACTTTAATTTTATTGTGCAATGTAAATTATCATTGTAATTGTTCTGCACCAATGAAATAGCTGTTTTCAAAAAAAAAATGTTTTTATAAATGGAGTAACCATTACAAATTGTCTCACATTTTATCACTTATCACACCACGTTTATTACATGATGCATGCATTTTAAATTTTGTTTATGGATGTAAATAGATATCAGTCAGAATTGTCACCTTCAACTGTTGAATTATATTGATTTCAGTTAAGTGACTTCCTTATAATATATTATCCTAATCTCTCCAGTGTTCAAAGCAGTTAAAACTCTTTTTTATTCTTCAACACATATACAATACTACTTTATTTACATAAATAATTTTAAGAATGAAATGTTATGGTAGGGTTAATAATCTTCATTTACAAATAAACCCAATGTAAAAGTTTGAAATTTATTTTTTAAATTTCATCTAAATAATTACTACGCTACATAACATCTAAATAACATTACTAGACTAGATTTAGTATGCTGTACATTAAAGTTGCTTCTAAAATAGCAGGAAAAAGAGCACATTTGTTCACTACATAGAGAATACAGTACCCATCACATGAATCAAACATGATTGAGTCATCCACATTAATTGAGTAATGTGCGCAACAGAATTATTGGAAAAGGCAAATATACCAATTTACTTCTAACCTAATTATTTTAATACTTATTAATAGATTTTAATAATTCTGATCTGTCAGATATTTATGGAAAATTAATTTTTTTTTTTTATTTTTCAAGCAATAGTTGTACTGAATCATACAAAGTACAATGTATTTTGTGAGAATTTTTTCATATTATGTGTATTTTTATCCAATATAATGTACATTTCTATCAAGCAAACAAAGGTTTTAACACATTATAAATCTGTTATGGTTTTCCATAAATGCTAACAAGTACGCAAATGTTAACTATACCATGTTTGTAAAATGAAATATTAGGTTTATTTTTTGTTAATGAACATGATAGTACAAGATATTATTGAACTATTACTAAGAATTGAAATAAGTGAAGCCAATAATCAAAACATATAAAATTTTCTTAAGTTTCACAAAGCTTACATTCCTAAACAAAATCTCTCCAAAAGAAATGATTAATAATCAAACAATAAAATGTATAATAAATATTCAATTTTACAAAATTAAATAACTAAAATTTTATGGGTTTCTTAATAAAAGGTTAATGCTCATTAAGCATTTAACATTAAACAAAAGTTTTATTAATGATACAATCAGATGTATCATGAAAAAACCTCACTTTTTCTTGAAAAAAAAAAATTATATAGTTTCAGCCAAAAAGTTTTGAAAAAATATTTGTTTAGAGTAAGAGCTACATAAATACCTGACCACTGGCATATATTAAGCAAAAAATAAATTACAAATAATTCATCTGAAAAACTTAATTGCCCTGTCTTACCAATAAATCCAAGTTGACAAAAATCTAAGACGAACCAACTCTGTTTATTAGCAATACGATCATAAGCTGCTGTTTTCATAGTTGTTATAAAGTGAGGTTTAGCTAAAATGTCATCTTCTAGTTGAACATAAAAAACTGCTTTAGGCTGAGAATACATCATTAAGTATGCAAAATCTAAATTCTGTTTACTACGCCAACGAACTCTCTCTGGAGGATCACCTAATGTTATCCTCAGTCTAGACATATCGGGATAATAGGCTGGTGAAGGAGAAATCACTTCTAATACTCCTGAATTAAGTTGATCCTGAAAACTAAATGTGAAATCGTGATACATTAAAATATTTTAATTTTAGGCAGGAAAACAAAATTTTCATGGAGATGGAAAAGAAAATAATTTATTCCAAATTTGAGAGTAATTACTTATACAAGACATATCTTGTTAATTAAAATATCAAAAATATTTTCTTTTAATAAGAAATTAAATTATGTTGAAAATATTCATAATCTCAATTAACTATACAGTAGCCACCATGTAACGGCGAGCTTGGATGACATCCCGCACATCACTGCTATACTATTGTTCTCTGAAATATTGGCATATCATGATTAGTCATCTCTTAGTAGCATAAATATGAAGCATGATATGTTGATTAGCAATCGTCACCATTCTAAGATCGTCGTAACTTGGCGGCAATTGTATACCCTTCTCCTTTTTAAATGCCAGGATTAACAAATCTGTTGTTTAATATGGTATGATTTAAATAAATTTCTTCACATATACAAGATAAATACACAATTATATAAATTAAATTTGAACAAAAATTGGTAAATTGAAGATATCTAAAAAATATGTTTAAAATGGGTGATCTGATGCAAGATAAGTTCAAACAAACTAAGTAAAAACATTAACTAAGTTACAAGGGTGGAAGTAGATAAATAAAAACAACCAAAAAGCTATTGAAAAACATTGGTATTCTATCATTTAAAACACTTAAAAATAGCATTTAAAATATTAAAAAAAAGGAGAAGTGTAAGATATTTTACATTTTACAATAGAATTGAATTCCAATTTTCTGAAGGCATAGTGCAATAATACATTAAGATTATGGGACAGCCAGTTTAATTTGCAATCAGCAAAGAATTAACCAGTAATCACATTGTATTAATTCACATTCAACAAAAATTTTCCTGATAATTCTGATCAGAAGCCTAATGAAGAGAAAATAAAGCAAATGCTTAAAATACATGATCTGAAAGTTGCCCCTTGCCAACTGCTGCATCTAGTGTACTAGTTAGTGTATTGTACTAGTTTGTTGTGTTTGTATTTTATATACAAATGTGTCATGTTAGCAATCGGATGATGTCATTTAGTTAGAAAACAAACCTTGTTCGCCCATGCTGCCTAAGCCAGCTGACAGATCGGTTAACAATGTAAGGGGCAAACCTTCAGCGCACTTAATGTACAGAAAAACAATAAGGGTTTGGAAAGGAAAGAGGTACAAGGGTCATGATTGGCTTAATTATTAACTGCTGTGAGAGGTTTACTGTAGAAAGTTGTAAAGAAATAAGTGAATGTATTATTAAAGATATGGAATAAAATTTCTTCAATCATGTCAAACTAATGAAAATAATAAAAAGCCAGAGAACAAATTGGAAAGAAAGAAGATGTAACGATTGCACCTGAGCCAGAAAAGTGTTATGAAATCAGGGGATGCACAACTGAGTTGTCTGGTCTAGAAAGAAGAGAAGGCAAGGAGGCAGCTTATCCCCAACTTTATTAATATGTATATGGAAGGCATAATAAAAAATTACCTCGACGAGGATGAATAGCTCAGTATAAAAGAATATATATTATGTTCATATATGGCATAGTATTTTTGTGAGATAAATCAGGAAATCAGGAATATTCAACAAATGATTTCAAGATTAGATGTTATGACAAAATATGGAATGAAATTAAATGTTAGGAAAACAAAAGTAATAATGTACACAGAAGACAAAAACAAAAATATAAGTATACCAGAACTCCAAACATGAAATGAAATAAAAATTAGAATAACAATGACTAAATAATAATTTAATAGAAAGAAACAATTTTACACTGTATGATGGAGTTAGATTTGAGGAAATGTCTTTTGAAATGTTATATGTAGTGTATGTCTCTATTATATGTAGTGTATGTCTCTAGTGGATGTAAAACATTGACAACAAGAAGGGAAAATGAAAGGAGCCATTTGAAATATGGGCAGGGATGAGGTTAAGAAAGATTAAATTGACACACAAGAGTGAAAAATAAAGTAGTAAAATGTGGAGGGCTGAATCTTGTAGAAAAATTAAACCTTCAATATTTTATAACTGCGAAAACACAAGGTTCTCTAACATGTACAAGTACACTTTGCCAGTAATAGTCTGCTCATGAAAAAAATAGCCCAAAAACTTGATTACACAAGATACCAAATCATATATTCACTTTCAAACAGTTGTAGATGAATTCCACAAATTTGTATAAGCCCTATACTCAACAATTATGGCAATTCATGACTCCATGAACATGAAATGTTGCTTCATCAGAAAAAAAAATGCGCTGCAGGTAGTTTTCATCAGCAGACATGAAATTTAATATGGTTGTTACAAACTGAAATCTTTGTGTGGCTTATCATTAAGTTTGTTTCATGGAACAGCTGCAGTTTAGAAGTACAAAGTTTCAATCGCTTGCGAACAACATCATGGAAGTACTTTTAACAATGTTTAGTTGACAACTAATTCTATGAACTAAATGTTTTAGACTCTGTTAGAAGACAGTTGAATTCTTTCTGTGTTTTAGGCCTACTTGGTGAATATCCTTTCAAAACACTTCTGGATTCCAAAAACTGTTCACACCACTTATGTATGCTTTGTCACTTGGAGAATTTCTACAATCGACTTACCTATAATTTCTTTGTATGACAGTCACTGATTTTGTTTCTGCGAATCAGTACACAGACTGTGCTTTCTCTTGTGGTAACATCATGGTACTGAAGCCTGGGCTCATAATAGCTTGGCCTATGCAACAATCTAATGCAGCTGCTGCCTGACAGTTAACTTGATTGTTGTCGTTTCAAGATTAAGTATAAACAGTAATGAGTGAGTGCTGAAAAACAAAAACTGTATTTGTTCTTGAAACCACGGAGTTCTTTTTCAGACATCCACTATTAAAAATGATAGATGATTTAAAAAGGAATGGGAGTTATTAAGAACTCAAAAGGTAGTTTGAAAAAGAATAGAATCGAGGCCAAATTAATGGAAAAGATGACAGAATAAATAACTAATTTTGTTTTTAAACATGGTATTAAAAATATCAATGAAAGTGATATATGACATGTAGCAGATAAAGTTTTAGAGAATACATTTATTTGCTTGCCCAATTTTTGTTGCTACTTTTATTTAATAAACATTATTATCATTAAATAAAATTAATATATATACAAATAATAAATGTACATGTTCTATTATGTTAATAACTATCACTAATTAATTAGCCATGATTTAAATATCAACAAACAACTTACACCTATTAGTTTGTTAAACAAATTCAACTACTTCTACTAAATTTGACTCACTCACTGCAGAAAATAGTACTCTTCACAATTAAGCAGTGCATAAACTACTGTACAAGTTTAAGTAAAATATACATGCAGATAAAATAATACACTTGGCAGTTTATAATTTACTATTAATATTAGTGGATTCTGACTATAATCACTTATCACTTATCATGCAGTATCTAATTTCTACTAATGATTGTTTTTGAAATGTTTGTTAATAACCTGAAAACACTGAGAAGCACAACAGTCATGGGTGCCAACATTTACCAACAGCAATAATTTCCTCATTTATATGAGATTACAGTCAAGAATATGTAAGATAAAGCTTTGAAATGTTGAAGACACCATTACCAAATTGTTTTTAAACACAGTCATTTTTAACGGGTTTTATCTAGAGATATAAAGAAAGGGCCAGGTTGAAGCCAACTATTTCTTCATTGTTCCCAGAAGTCTCAGGTCCCTCTCTACATCACTTCTTGATCTTTCTAAGGATCTTGCACCATCCACTTCACCATTCATAATTGCTATAATTTCTTCCTTTTCAAAGAACACGACCCAACCACCTCAGACTTGTGATTTCAGTTCTAGCATTAAATCTAGTTAAAACTAGTACATTTTTTTTTAAAAACGTTTATTCAAAAGAATTTAACTACCCCACGTTTATTAATGTTTGACTGTGATCTATATACAACAACCAGCTTTTATTGTTTTATATACTCCACTTTTGGAATTTACTGATAAAAATGTAGATTTTAGGATTTTTTAAACAACACAGACATCTTGTAGCTGCTTCTAATCTCTTATACATTATTAAACACTATTTTTCCTAAATACACAAAAGAATTAATATTTTTGAAGATGTTACCACTTGCCTTCAAACATTGCTCTTCATTCTCTTCTCCTAAAACCAATAGTTTTGTTTTTTTGTAATTTATTTTTAATGGCTTTGTCATAGCAGAAAATGTTCTAAGGGCCAACAGTGAAATGTATTTTAATATTTTGTGGGTATACTGTATTAATACTTCAGGTACGTACATTGTTTTGTTGTTCTCAGTTTTGCATTTTGCAGTGTTTTAGAGAAATGTATTTACTGTGATCATTAAGGTACAGTTAAATATCAGACTTCATTATAATATTATTACTTATAATATATCAGCATATGAATCATAGCTGAAATCTCAAAGGCCATCTAAATTAGATTCTTACATTAACATTTTAAAATACAAAAATGCTTTATAAATTACTTAGTGCCTTTTATGATTCTCAGATTGCATTGTATCATTTTTGGTGAAGTTCTATTATCAGATGTGCAGGAGAAGAGCAGCAAACATGAAAAGCATCAGTAGCTTTACAGTTAAAGGTATTTACAGTTACAAGGTATGTTACAAAATGCTCTTTTCATAATGCTTAAATCAATAATGTTCTATAGTAATAATAATGAAATGCTCATATTAATAATTCTGTAGGCGTTATAATCTGTAATATAATCCCTAGAACTTAAGCTAAATGGACAATAGAACAAGTAAACATTTTTTTGTTAGTTTTAAGTTTATTGATATTCCATTTCAAATATACTATAGTATAGTTTTATTATAAAATTGCAACATAACATAAGCTGCTATTGCATTGCATCATTATAAGAAATTACTTTTATTTTTTTTCTTATAAAATCACAAAAACCATAAAAGATACCAATTTACAATGGTTTGATACAGAAAAAGTCTCTTAACTTATTTAAGAAGAAAAGGCAAGCAAATATGACCACAATTCATCAAACACTATCCTAATGGTTTATTAATACATCTGTACAAGAAGAAGCAGCTGCAGCAAATATTTCCTACAATATTGTAAATTCTACTTTATGCAGTATCAATAAAAAACTAATTTTTTACAATTGTCCTTCTTGATTTGCTACCAGTATAGATTTAATTTTTGCTAAAATTAAATATAGCACTTCAAAAGAAATTAAATACACAAATGAACAATCCTGAATCAAATCAGTAAATATAACTTCACCTAAAGAAATTACTTACCGATCCTTAATTTCATTAGCAACTTGAAGAACATACTCTTCATCAGTCTGAAAAAAATAAAATAATAAATATTATCATTAATGTTAGATAAGTAGTTTATTATTTTTAATAAAGAAACTGTTTGATTATTCAAGCAGCTTATATATTTATTTTTTTAAATCAAGAGTAACTCTTAAAGTTCAGCAACTAATCTTGTAAGTGACCACAATAATATTATTTTAATCTAAAAATATAGAAATTCTGTTCTGTCATTGTAGATGAAACAAGATAAATGCTGAGCTCTTCCATACCATAGAAAAAACTGGGCTTACTAGATGGTTATTAATTTCTAATTCCCTACCTGAATAAAATAAACACAAAGTGTTTGTAATATTCACACAAATATGTGTTTATAATATTTATTTAAAATTTCAGTATTCTCTCTGTATAAGAAGTCTTCTATAACTAAAATTCCATTTTCATTAAATGCATATATTAAATTCATCCACATCTGATGTACGTGAAATTTAGTGAGATTCAAATTTTTTTACTTTTCAATCTTTTTTGCTGAACACTAAAATTTGGATGAATAAGATCTGATAATTACTAAAAGAAATTTAAAAACTGTTTGAAGTTCCATTTATCTGTTCTTGTTTTACATGTATATATATTAAGGTTCCTGGGCAGTTGCTGAATAATAAGAAAGGTTGTCATAAGCCTTTCCTAAGTTTGTTAATTTTACTAAGTTTTGCCTAAAATGATACTACTTTTCAATTACACAAATCAGAAGACGTGCAATTTTCGGACAAAATCTGATGTCACAAAATCCAAAGCAAGAAGACAAAAAACCTTCATATTTGAAGTTCTACTTAAAGATTAAATTTTTATGAGAACAATATTCCAAGCTTTATTCTGAATTTTCAACTGCTACACTCAGCTATATCAGTTCTGTCAAAAATAATTTCGTATATCAGCATATTTACTGACCATGAGGGGTGTAATTTTGACTGCAATAACTGTCCTTCTCAGGTGCCCAAGGATAAAAGAAAACAATGATGTACATACTTCCTAAATTAATCGAAATTTTTTTTTTAAAGTTAGGAAAATAATTGGTTTACAACTACTACAATGTTTAAATAAAAAGCCTTCTAATATATATTTTTGAAAAAGTAAAATTGGTCAGCAAGTGGTAATCTATTCTCAACTTAATTCTGTGGGGGAGAAGGCTTAACCCACTTTAAATTCAGCTGTGCAAGTGTGACTGTAAAAAATGGTTTTATTATCTTTTTTTTTTTTTTTAATACCTATGCTAGTATTATTTTTTCTGAATACATTTACACAACCCTTTCTAACTCAAAACTCAAACATATTAAATTTACAAAGTTTAGCTTTAGTTAAGTTGTGAGTGAAGCATTTTTTTTATTACTTATAAACTTATAAAAATGCTCCTGGTAAAAACTATTCAAAATATTATTTGAACATAATAATACATTACACTGGTATAGATTACATATTGATGCTAAGCAAATATTTCAGAGCAGATGTATAGCTAGATAATAGGAAATAGATTTAAATTTTACTAAATGTCAAACTGTAAGCCGATATACTTGTTTGGATTTTTTTTAATGAAGCGTGTATAATTAAAACTAGACTCTTAGCATGACTTTCTGGATCTATTTGCACCATTATAACTTATGCAATGATTACTCAAATACTTGGAGATAAATTAATAATATGTTTGTAAAAGTAATCTGATGAAGGCAGAAAACTGTTGACATGTAAGAAATTAAATTAATAGGTACATAAAGAAGTAAAGATTGGTAAAGATAGGTAATCTGAGGTAAAGAAAAACATGATTACTAGAAAGGTAGATATAGCATTTAGAAAAAATATGGGAAACCTTTAGGAAAATTAAGCATAAGTTTGTAAAAATCAAAAATGAAATGGAAAAACAAAGAGAAAAAGGGAGATAACAGGTGGTAGGAGTACACAGAAAAACCTTACAGTAGTATAGAAACCTTGGGTTTTACAACACTTCGACCTTTGACCCCTTGAGTCCAAGTTGTTGCAGAACCTGAGGGTGTTTTCCATGATTATCCCCTGTTTGTAGTTCAATTTTCATGATGAAAGAGTGGATTTACTACAAAATACATAGCAAAACATGGGTTTGAGATGCCCCCAAAATTACAACAAAGAACCAACTATGAAAGTGTTGCAGAATCTGAATGTATGTTTTCACGGGTGTTTCAATACATTAGATAGTGATTTCTAAAAAAAAAGTTGTATCTCAAAAACGGTGCGTCCTATGCCAATTCTGACGCGATTTTGAAAGGCTTGATCTGAAGAGTACTTTGCGATCCTCCAGAACGATAGAGCCTAGTCTCATGACTCTAGGTCCAACCGTTCTCGAGATAAGCCCTTTTTTTCAGAAATCTTTCCTGTTTGATGATGATGAAAATTATTGTATTTATTTAACTGCATATATGCACAGTGAATGTTAACGGCAATACCGTATGATCACTAAAGTGTATATTTTATTATTATAATATGACTAGCTACAAAAAATAAAAATATTCACTACCTTTAACCTATCACTGATGCTTTATCACAATGTCTGTCAACGGAGAGTATGTGACAATATCATCGTAACTTAATAAACAATACGTGACTGTATTAGGCTTAAAGTTGTCTTGTGCTTCAACTTTAATTTTAAAATCAATTATGCCCATCTTTACGTATTCATTTTTACGCAAGCAATCACGTACAAAGGATATTTGCTTTTGTAATCGGAAAATGTGTACAGTGAATCTATATTTTTATAATATGATTTCTGAAAATTAATAAACATCCTATACATCGATGTTTGATTCCATTGTAAATCTTCGTACGGGTATTTATTTGAATTTATCATTACATTAATATTTTTCACGTCACAAGAATCAAATTCTGACGCATTCTTTATAGCGTTATCTTTCCTATCGGTTTGAAAACCTACAATAACATAGCGCGGTTTATCTATTTGCGACAAACTTGTCACGTTCCATATAAAAGAATTCGTTTGAGAAACAGCTGTATTTTCGTGAAGGTTCCATGCTATGAACACCATATGCACATCTTTATTTTCATCTCTCATCTTAACCAATTCCAATTCGTATTCGAGCGCGAACTTTAAATATGGAACTACCCCCACGATTTCTGTTAATTCTATCTTAGATTTATGGTCGGGAACCGTAGCGCGTATCGCGTTTACATCGCTATCAAAACGTCTCGACACTAATTCCTGTCTATTGTTTATGATTATGTTTTTATAATCTTCGGCGAAACCCAACAGCATTGATAACGGTATGTATAAATTAAAGTACCATTTTCATCTAAATCGACTTTATTTTTTCCACTAACCCATCCGGCTATTTCGGCCGATGGAAGTAGAGAGTTTGTCATTAAAAGAGGGATTTTCATAACCATTGTCACGCCTGTATTTCTTATGGCGCTACTTCTTGTGCGTTGATAAGATATCGTATATCCTGGAATAAAAAGGCGACGGGAAAATTAACTAATTCCGAAGTAGTAGATTTTTCCGTTTGGTCCGAAGAGTTTTCCAAAAAAACAATCAGATAACTATCGCCCGGAACAGTATACATGTCCGGTTAATTTATGGGGGATTTTAATCTCCTTTTCGATTTTGTTCGCCAATGAATAATGATTGTGATGTTTATATGTTAGGGATTCATCAGAACGCGCAACTTTATTAACTGTTAAATAATTCATCTTATACATTCTACATCATAAAAATTTAATTTTCATTTAGTTTTCAGTAACGTATTGGTGCGTTTAAGTTTCCCATCAATGATTTCAAATCCTAGAGATTTTAATTTTTCTACGTTTTCTTTAGTCAATCTTAAACATTATTGAAGTTGAAACGTTTCAATTTCTTCTTCACTTTCGAATTCAAGCGGCATATCTATATAATAAAAAAATTAAAATTCAATTACAATAGTTTATTTAGATTCTTTCAATACCAACAACATGTTTACTCGTTCGCTGCACAGATTTAATAAATTATCATTTTCATCGGTCAACGATATAACTAAATCGTAAATTTCTCTCACGTATACCGGTAGAAATTCAATACAAAATGGATATTCTTCAATCATCTCACCGGGGTCTGCACTCAATAGGAGAACTCATATAAAATACGATCTTGATCTTCGAAGGAATGAATTCTTTAAACAATGATATTAAATTGACTTTAAAAAGGTAAAATAATAATAGCATTGATTATATGAATATAAAATTTAACAATTGATATAGATATATATAGAAAGCCAACCAAAAAGACACTATAATACATTTCAACTCTTTTCATCTGTGGAATCAGAAAATAGCAACTTTTAATTCATTGATTTACCGAGCAATGAACTATTTAAAGCATAATAATATAAAACTAAAGAATGAAATAAATAACATTAAATATATCGCATTAAGTAGTGGATATGAAGCAAACTTAATAAATAAATTATAACCAAAATAAAAAATAATAAATACATAAAGGCAAAAATAAAACTAACAAATATTAATATTATAAAAGAATACGCTAAAATAAAATAAAATATAATATAAATAATAAAGAATTTAATAAAACATTTAAATTAAAAGCACAGTATACAACCAATAATAACAAACATAAATAATGAGGACCCTTCTCAAACAATAAAACAAGATAACAAATATGATCAAGAAAAACAATGAATATATAGACTTAAATGTGAAAATTGTAATTTAAAATATAAAGGTAACACAAATCACTCATTCTCAATTAGAATTTACGAACACATCAGTTGCATAAATAAAAATCTAACTTTGCTGTACACATTATAGAGAATAAACATAATTATAATCCAAACAAATTTATTGAAATATTGGAATACACTAATAATTTTCATAAAATGAGTATATTAGAGACATTTCATATATATCTGAATAATAATAAACTAATAAATGTACAAATCAGATTTGATAATGATATTCTGCACAACAAATTTTACCATATTAATAATTATTAGGTTGGCTTAATGATTCAATTTATACTTCATAACAGTTGTGAACATCTTACTGACAATACGTTTTCTTTTAACGCATGATTTATTTTAACATTTGACAATCAGCTGTAATGAACATAATAATTTTAATTGTTATCTTAGTTCTAATTCCTGCTTATAAAAAAAGTTATATGCACAACTATAAAATTCATATTAATCAATAATCCCTGATGATGAAGGAATAATCTGAAAGCGCTTGGATAATAAATACTCGCAACTGTTGGTAAGTAGATACTATATTTTTTGTATAAACTGTATAGACACCAACAGTGCCAAATGTTAAGAAAATTAAACCTAAATTAAGAAAGTATATTCAATTTTTGCTCCATGAGGTGTTATCAAGCGCAAAAGAAATATTAATTTAAAAAGGTTGGATTATTCACAAGATTAATTTCTTTGATAAGAAAACAGTAAAATAGTATAAAATTATAATAGACATAAATTTTAATAAAAGAATATCATAAGATAAACAAACAATAAATAAGGAAAAATTAAATATTGTTTACAGTAAAATTAAAGTGTAACTAAAAATGAAAAGTATTAAATAACTTATAACATTAGTTCAAAATTTAAAAAAATCCAGTTTGTTTTATACATCTAGTACTACAAAATTTTACTGCATGTGGTATTAATGCAGCGAGGAAGCAAGAGAAGTATCTTTGAATAGAGTTTGCGAGTTAAAATGAAAGTGCATTTGTTAGATTAATATTTTTTTTTAATATTTTTTTTTTTG
The DNA here is from genome assembly GCF_047948215.1 of Lycorma delicatula. NCBI lineage: Eukaryota > Metazoa > Arthropoda > Insecta > Hemiptera > Fulgoridae > Lycorma > Lycorma delicatula. Next base: position 56,955,551 of record NC_134462.1, on the reverse strand, counting down.
CACAGCAATTACACACATGATTCTTTTGTTTTAGTTTTTTAATTAAAAACCTTCTTTTTTTAAATATTTAGAGCATTAATTCTTAAAAATAAAACTTCTTTATTTAAAAACAGAAATACGTTTCAGTAAAAATTAACCTAAATTAGAACAAAAATTATTTATTAACAGTCTTGTCTTTCAATTTTTAAAACAATAAATAACTAATTAAAAAAAATATTTATTTTTCAAAATTAAATGGGCAAATTCTGAATTAAAATTGGTCTAATTAAATTGTCAGGCACTCGATGAGTACATTGAGTGTATGGCAATTTTCCATTTTATGTATAAAAATTACCAAAAGTGCTTTACATAACAAATTACTTATATTTTCAATTAACTCCATTCTATTCCTTTTTTTATTGATGCACATCATTGTATTTAAATGTTAAAAAACAGCTTCTCATACAACTACAGTGAAATGTCATTAATATCTGGTTTATTTCAAAAATATGAAATTTGATATATCAAAATAAATAATTTCAGAAGGATGCTTCAAAGGATTTTTTTCTTTTCTTCCTGTAATATGCAATTCATACTAATGATTATTTCTTCATGCATATATATAAAGAAGATTCAGCTTTTTATTTTTCCTGTTTAGCCTCCAGGAATTACCTTTCAGGAATTATTTCAGAGGATGAATGAGGATGATATGTATGAATATAAATGAAGTGTAGTCTTGTACAGTCTCAGTTCAACCATTCCTGAGATGTGTGGGTAATTAAAACCCAATCACCAAAGAACACTGGTATCCACGATCTAGTATTCAAATCCATATAAAAATAACTAACTTTACTAGGACTTGAACGCTGTAACTCCCGACACTTTTATACTTGATATTTTATACTTGCAATAGTTTAACATTTTGAAATAATACCCATGCTGCTTTCTCAGATTCATTTAAACTCCTTATGGCTGAACGAAGATGAGAATATTACAAGTAAGTGAAAAGTTATCTCCTATGTTTTACATAAATGTACTTTTTGAACTCATGTCTCCTATCTTCTTCATTATCTTTAATTGTAAATTAATCACTTATTATCAGAATCATTAGGCAATGCCTCAAATAAAATTTTAAAAAAATATTGGAAAAATCATTTGCATAAGAGGGATCATGAGGATCAAGCACTACAGCCACATGCTAGGATTTATATTCAGCACCAGATAGGAAACTAAAGAATTAATAGATAGATCTAGAAAAATCAGAAGTATTACTACCCTAAAAAACTACAGAAATATTAAGAAAGTGATAAACTCTGCATGTTCTCACATCCTTGGCACATTTACAATGGACATCAAGTCAAAACCCAGAGAATGCCCTGGGGAAGAAAGAATCTAGAATAAGGGAATGAAATTAATAGTAGGGAATGATATATCTAGAGGGTAAATTTATAAGAGGCAAACACATGAATGAGTTCTTCAATCATTGTGTATACATCCAACCCATAATTACCACGGAAATCATCATATCTTTATCCAGAATGGGAGCAGCATATTTCTGACCAATGATTACTTTTCCTTTTTTTATTAAATAGTAAATCAAGAATACGCTTAAGTGTCTCAATTAAACTCCTTGAACATTCCAATAATTATGTTGCACATGGAAGAACTCAACTAAACAATAAATTATTATATCTGAGTTAATTATGTATACTCTTAAAAATTCATTTTTTCCCCACTACTATATATTTTTCAAAACTATTTAACTCATTTAAGTTAAGTCCTGAGTATACTTGCAATAATTTAACATTTTGAAATAATACCCATGCTGCTTTTTCAGATTCATTTAAACTTCTTATGGCTGAACGAAGATGAGAATATGCAACAGATTTCTTGAATTTACTCTTGTGATGCCTTTATTTTTGATGATAAAAAGATAACAGTCTGTCAAGAAGTGTTTGGACTCCCTCCATTCCACAGGAACAGCAAAATGCAAATGTCACAGCTTCCCACTTAGCTACTTAGTAAAGCTACACAAGAATTACAGCAGATATGAAGAGCCCAAGGTTTGTTCTGATCTCTTATTTCACACCCAAAATAGAGTTGATATGATTTATTAACCAAAGGAGTAATATCTCTTCTTTGTGATTTAAAAGTTAATTAACCAAACACATAACAAAAATTGTTTGGATGATTTATACAACTACAGTGCTTTTTTATACATAAATTACTAACAATGCACAAAAAAACAAAAAACAATACATTTCTGTATCAAAAAAGATACAAATAAAAAAAGGCCAAACTCACGATGGTATTCACATGAAAGACAGAATGAAACTGATTCTCAGGACTGGGTAATAAACAGTAAAAATAATCATTGAAATGACTGTATCAATTATGCCATTAATAAAGGCTACCAAAAATTACTATGATAAATCTATTTTTCCTACAAGGAATGAGTCATAGTAAACAATTAATATTGATATCATTCTGTGTTGTAATACCATCATGTCTTAGTGTGATGTAATACACTGGCAACGTCTTCAAATTGTTCCACTCTTAAGTTATTTATAGATATGGTTCATTTATAAATATCTTCAGTATTCATATTTTATTATTAATATAAACACTGACTCACAACAAATCTCTAAAAGTGTTTGTCTTAAGCAGAAAAAATAAATCATTTTACCAATTTTCATTTTTTACGAGATAATTTTTTTGTAAATGAAGCATTTACGAAAACTTATGAGGCCACATTTTGATTCAGTATCAAAAATATACAAAAATAAGCCAAAATTATCTGAGTAGCAAAACTCTTGTAGACCTGCATTACCAAGCATTTATAAAGCCTTTATAAACTAATTAAACTGAATTACAGTAGGTAGACATAAAAGTCATACATATAAAAAATTATAAAAGTTTTAAATTACCTCAGCGATTAAAACTACTATAATGGTATCATCTTCTTCTTCTTGTGTCATGGATTCCAATAGGTTTTGAAGAGTGGCAAGAAGGTAACTTTGGTCTTCCCGTTTCACTGTAGGCACTCCAAGTACCACTGATACTGTAATAACAAATAATAGAATATGATTATTTGATCAAAACAATAAAATTTAATTTCATAGAAAAAGTCAGAAATGAGGATCTCCTTTTAACTGATTCTCTTACAATATAATTGGAAATTATAAAAGTTTTACTATCTTTCTCGTCAAACTGCAATTTATATCTCTTTACTTAATAATAATTAAATCACCATAAAGATATAACTTTAACATAAAAGTGTAATAAGGAATCGGGGAAAAAATTATAAAATGTTTACAAACTACTAACTTGAAAAATGGATGGAATAAACTTAATGACAAGAATACCTAGATCAACAACAAATATGAATAATACTTAAGCAGTAGGAATTATTTTTTTTAAAACTATTTAATAAAGTATTCTGAAGTACAGTAACTTATTTTTAATAAAATATACATTTTTTTCCATAAAATCTACATCAGTTTAAATTTATAAAACATATAAGCATAGATTCAAGGTGTTTATATAATAATTCACTAAGATGTATTAAAAATGTATAACAGCATTCTCATTAACCGTAAAAAAAGGGAGCCAAGAGAAAAAGAAAGTATGAATGAAAGATGATATAATTTTGATGTAATGGAAGCTTCAGGTGATGGGAGCAAAAAAAAAAAGAAAGAGTAACATAATGGAAACTTATTTAACGTACTCTACCCCAATAAGCTTGTCAAATGTTTGTTGAGTATCTCATCAAATTTTTAATGTCAGTTTCTCATTAAAGAGCTTGCTTGTATCCTAGTATACAATGTTAAAACCATATCAGCTGGGAATATATTCAACGGAAAAACTAAACTTTAATAAATAAAATAAACTTCACAAAAAACCTATATAAACACATTAGTGGATCCTGTACCATAATATATTATGAAAGGTGTTTTTTTTTCTTTTCCATAAAATAATGAATGAAATTAATTAATATTCATTCAAATATAAATTTCATATAAGAAATGTTATTTAGATCTGATATTTATTTATAAGCCAGAATATAAAATAATTCTGCAGTCTACTGTATCTTTTCTGTACAAAACACATAAAAACTTGACTTTTACAGTAAATTTAAAAATTATAAATTTTGTTGAAGAATTGAATAGTATTATTTTTTTATTATGATTCAGTTAAAAAAATCAAATAAATTATGAATTTTATTTTATTTTACACACATTATTCAATTTATATTTAAAATATGGATAAGCCTACAATATAAAAAACCTAATGAAAAGAAGTAAGTGATGCAAAAGGCAAAATACTAACATCTTGATAGAAATAAGAACCAGTAAGCAGTAAAACAAGCTTAAGTAATAATTATTATAAAGAAGTAAAATGCAAGAATATAACAATATTTTTTCCTAGTAATTTAACTAACTTTTAATTATTTAAAAAATTTTTACTTTTATAAATTAAGCTTTAATTTGAACTAATTTTTTTTGAAATTTCACATGAAAATACTTTGAATGTCATAATGGCTTCAGACTATCTAACATTACACTTTAACAATCCCATCTAAACAGTGATGATAACAAAAACATAAAAAATATCTTTAAATATAAACATGTATTTCTTCCATTCACATTACTTTGAAGAAATTTACTAAGAAACCACTACAGGATCATCCTCAATAAATAAAAAAATAATTATCGAATGAGTGTGTTTCAGTTGAATAAGATTTGAAAACATATTAAAAAACTAAAGTTTGCATTGAGAATCTCTTCATTTTCACTTTTTCATTTTTACTTTCCCATCTAGCAATATAGCAGAGCTATAGTTTTAGAAGGGAAGTATTGTAATCAGTCCAATTTGAGCATATGTGGTTTTCACCAGATCCTGATTTTTGGCATCTAAAGTTGGAAATTTTCCGAATGTATGTGTGTGTGTGCGTGTGTGTTTTCAGTCTTGTACTCTATATATCTCTAGACCTACTGAACCGATTTTGACCAAACTTGGTCAGATTACTTCTGAATATGGGGCATTGATGCCATTAAATTTTGAACTCATAAGGTCAAGGGGATGAAGCTGTACACTGTCACCTCAGTATCTTGAGATTTTACCTAAATAATATAAGCAAAAAAAAAACTTTTTCAAAATCGCACCCCCACTCTAAAAAATGATCTAAATAAACTAGCGGCTAAATGGGTATACTGCCTCAATAGTACCTCCTCTCACCAAAAGGAGCACTAGTGTGGCACTGATGTACAGCTGGTGTAGTCGTCTGTGATGTTGTGATGTCACAGGCGAGTAGTAGAATTAAATAAATGAATATTTAAAGTGTAAAAAAGTATTTAAAGTGGTCGCTAGTACCGCTACACTCACATGAATGAAGTACAGAATGTGCGCATGCTTTAGTTAGAATTATTGAATTAAATAAACGAAAAATATTATTATAATTAAATAAAATGATAAATATTTTAAATTAAGTTTGTGTATAAGCTGTGCATCAGAAAAAAACCACATGATGTTAAAGTCCTACAACTGTTTTTTCAGCTCTATCGAGTTTAATTAAAAAAACATGGCAAAATTCAAGAATTACAAAAAATCTGCTAACAGTTTAGAAGACTTTCAATTAATTAGGATAACTGGGTACTTAATTTGGTTTTAATAATCAAGCTTCAGACTTAATTGCAACAACCAACAAATTTTAGAAAACTCCATTTTCAACAAACTATACTGTAAATGTTTAATGATAATATGTATACAAGATAAATAAATGTTAAGAAAAAAATGTTGTTTATAATATTAATTGAACGTTTCAAGCTCTATAAATGCTTAATGTAAAACTGTTTGTCTTACACCATATACAGAAAACAGCATGCAACAATTAACTACATAAGGTAAAGTTAACTTATATGCCTTTGATTAATCTAAGCTTTCATCATTAGTTAATTTTTATTTTTAAAAATAAGTCTAATCTGTTTCTTCAATAACTAAATAATACAGCTAGTTTTCAGAACAAAGATATTAGGTGTTTGTGCGATAATAAAATACTAATTGGAATGTTATTTAAATGTATAATGATAAATTATACTCCTTAAAAGGAATGAGAAAGTAGTTTTTTTTCCATTCAAACCTTATTATATTATTATGTACGTAATGTAAATTACCACTATATTCTGATTAAGTATGTATCTCTTAAACACTATATACTTTTTAACTCAAAAAGGTATGTGAAAACATAAAAAAAGGAAATAATTTAAATTTTTGAGGTTACAAAGGTGGGTTAAAGTAAAGAAGAAGATCCCTGCATACAACAAGAAAAATACAAAATGACAAGATTCCCCTACTTTCTTAATATGACATTGGAAGAACAACAAAAATTTTTTTTTAAACATTTATAACAGACGATTAAAATTTATTGTAAATTGGGTAAGTAGTTCTTTAGCATCTACTGTGTAAAAAAATATATATATATTTTGTGGTATAATCTTGGTTTGCTTCAATAGAAAGTGATATGTAATTGTTCCAATACAAAATGATTACAGTTCAGAAACTTGAACTTTTAAAAAATTCTTTTAAATAATTTATTTTGTAAATAATTAAAAAAGCATAATAATAATATAAAGTAATTTTATAAAAGTTATGAAAAAACCCCATTTTAGGTTTCATACAATTCCAAGACTAACATGAAGGACAGTTTGATAACCCAAGTAATAGTATCACCATCTGTAATTCAATCCACAAGGGATGTATAGGTGAAAGAGTTACAGTTTAAAAGCATATTACATAAGATAAAATGGTTGATACAAAATAAAAAAACAAAATTTATGCAAAAAATTCTTGTACTTCCAACATAAACTGCTTAATAAATAATAATAGCCTAGATACATAGAACTTTTAGACAATAATGAAGTTAGCTCAAAATGTACCAGAGAAGTTGTGTGTTCAATTAAGCAGGGGCGAATGGTAGAACTCTCCTGCTGCTAACAAATAATATCTTGATAATGGTTGCAGAGTTTATGATAATTTGAAAGCAGAGATACAGTGAATGAAACAATTGTAAGGTAAATCCAACATTTCAAGTTTTACAATAGTATATTCTATATTTCAACAAACATATGATTCTCTTTACAGAATTAATCCATTGTATTATATTTTAATCAACGTTGCAGATGTAAATTCAACATAACAGAGAAACCCAAATAAATAACAATACTATTTTAAAAATAAAATTATCCAGTACAGTAAATGAGTAACTTGTCGTAATACTTTATTTGACACTTTAGATATATTAAAGTTGATTTTAATACAAATGTGCAAACAAACACCATTTCATAATTACCATTGTAAAGAAAAACAAAAATAAGATACTGAAACATGACAAACATAACAGAATATATTTAAACAACAAACTGTTTTACTTGTAACTATAAAGCAGTTTTTATTCTTATAAGTTTCATTATCTTATGCAAACATTTAAAAAATATTATTTTTAAAGTAAATTTCAATATTTTTTTTATAAACATGGTACATACCTTAATTAGTGTATCCTACACCAATTATGTACATACCATGATAATAAGAAACCAGCTACTTTCTACAAATAAACAATAAGCGTTTTAACACTTCCTTTAAACTTGCAATTTTCAAACAATTTTTATTGTTACATAAAAAATGGAAAAAGATTTATTAGAATTGTAAAAAATATATGTGTATATCCATCCCATTTCTTTTTTTTTACTATTAAAGCGGTCAGAATACTTTACTCAGGCTTCAAATTCCTAAGGATTTCAGGCCTTTATACCTAAGGATTATTCATAAGGATTAATAAATTAGATTATATAATAGATAGAGGACACTTTATATTTTGCAAAACATTTGTTCTAGGAAATGCTTGTAACTCTTAAATTTATAATACATAACATTATTACAATAAATCTACTTAAAAAAACATTTAAAAGATTCCTTGTTTACCAGTTACATATTTTAAACAATTAACTGTGATGGAAATTTTCAAAGAGTAATCAGATGAAAAGCTGTGGGGTGCCAGCACAATGCCATAATAACCCAAACTTTAAATAATAATTTCATGACAAAGATAGTTTTACAATTAAACATTTAAGTGTAAGAGATCTTCTGAGGTAGATTACTTTTCACACTATTCAATTTCTTTGGAATTTAATTAAAATGTAAATAATTTTTTCTTTTATTAACTTTAACGGTTTGATATAATTATCCAGTTCCTTCTACTATAAACTAAGCTTCTTAATATTTTTTTTTTTGCTTGATAAATTAATGAATTAATTCACCACAGAAGCTTTGAAGCTTGTAAATGGGAACACGGAAATATAATTTTGTAGCATATGAAAAATGTCATGCCAGATCAGGATTCAAACCCAGAACCCCCAGATGAAAGACCATACATCACATCTCAAATCTTTATTTAACAACCAATAGGTTTCTAAAAATCATGAAATGTTTGGTAAATAGCTAACATATTATTAGTGTATTACATGGATATTATAATGCACCAATTATATTTTATGAACCACTTAATGGAAAAAAGTTGCTTTATACAGTGTTAAAATTGGTTTTTCCTGCATTACTGCCATAAGCTGTATTTATTTAAAACATACCTGAAAGAAATACTGAAAATTACATTTAAAAAGAAACCTATTTTTCACCTATTCTCCTGGAAAAAAATTCAAGTGTTTCATTAGAGATAATATGAAAAAAAAAATATTTCAAGACCCAGATTTCATCTGCTTTTTACTTTTTTAATTTTTTTTTTCCGACAGTTTCATTATGATAGCCATTAAAAAATCATTATTTTGGTTCACAGTACGGGCAGGATATTTTTGCTCGCAATGATTTGTTTTAAAAAAACATTATGATGATAATTCTAAGTATTATCATTCAGTAAAAAATAGGCTGCGAAAAGGATAATAGAGGAAAGAAGAATTTTCATTAAAACTACTGTTGAATCTTGACTAGCTGTCAGAAAGATACTGTTGCCTTTCTAGCTTACAATACAGTACAGGTTTCATTTGCACTTGTGTGTACAGTTGTTTCGCTGTATAGCACTATTAAGTGACCGAACTCTTAGAAAAAAAGTGAAGGTAGATTGTTCTTTTGCAATACCCACCCCTCTCTGTAATCACAGTTTCCTTTTTTTGATTCTGAATTAGGTAACCCTCCTCCATATTGAGGATGGTTGAATCTGTACAACCTTGCTGTGATCTAATGTAGACTGACCCAGAAACAGTTTTCAGTCTCGCAGCTACAAAATAAACCAATCTGATCTGGTCATCAGATAAAGCTGAGCCTCCTAATTTCTCTAAATCAAAATAAGATGCTGTTATTTTGTCAAAATAAATAGTTAAAGTATATTAAATTTTATGAACAAAATGGTACATTTTTTGGTGTTTAATTCAGCCAATTTAGAAGAGAAAACACAACAGTAATTTATGAAAATGAAATGAAGTTATATTGTGCAGTATAAGAATATTAAAATTTTAATATGTTACAAAACATTTTATTAGCTTATCAATTAAATAGCTTCCTGTTTAATCAGCAAAGGTTTAAGAAAAAGTGCAGCTGTAGTAATGATGAAATTTAACTTAATTTGTAAAATTTCAAGTATCACGATTTGTACTATTGTTTATGAATTAGAATTAATTTAACGTTTTATCATAACTATTTATATAACCAGAATTCTTTTCCAGCAAGAAGATTATTTATGTTTCATTACTTTTATTTCAATTGCATTTTTTCTTCACAAATTTGTATACCACAGAAATTAATTATTGAAATCTTATTTTGAAACAGTTTTCTCTCTCTCTCTCTCTCTCTCTCTCTCAGACACACACACACACACACACACACACACACACACACACACACACACACACACACACACACACACACACACACACACACACACACATTCTATTTACGTATTAAAATTCTTTTAAAGTAATTTTTAAGTAGCAAATTACCTCCAGTTCGTCCTTTAGCAAGCGAAAAGGCAGGTCTAAGGCTGGAAGGGTTAAGCAATAGGTGAGGGAGAAAATGGTATGCTGATGGTACACGTAGTAGCTGAGTAGAATCACCACCACCTGGACGTAAACCAGTCATATTTCGTAAAAGGATTTTAGCCTCAGGGCTGAGGGGAATGGAAACATTAATAACACCTAAGGAATCAGCCAGTAATTGTCCAAGATGTTGGGATAACACAAACACATCCTCTTCTCTTGCACGATAAGTTGCATCTAATTGTTGAAGTTTTAATTGCAATTCTGCTAACCGTTGAACTAATGCTTGTTCCTGCCGCATATCTGCAAAAAGACATTAAATAAATAAAAGTATTATAACATAATATATCAATAACATGATATATTATTAAATAATAATAATTATATAACATTATTAACCTTAGAAAAATAAAAACCTTCCAAAAGCCAATTTAAATTATCTATTTTAACAAATCATTATACGTGCCAAAAATTAAATCACGTAAAATCATTTCCATGATCTTAATATACTAAACAGTCAACATTTTACAACTACAGTACAATACATAAACTATGCAAAAGTTGAAAAAAATATTGATAATAAAAAGAATTGAATTTCATAGCAAGTATTAATTTTAATGACGTGAATAATTTGTAAAAACAAAATTTACTATTGAAAATTGATGTTAAAAATTAAAAAAAAAAACTGAAAATTACAAAACAATATTAAAATAAATATAAATAAATAAATAAAAATTACTTAGTAATCATTTTTTTTATTAATGACTGAAGTATAATAAATTATTTGAAAAATTATTATTCCTAAGTTAGGAATAAAATAACAGCTGATCAACAATGTGCAATACTGTATTAGTATTTAAATCATCCTGTAAGGTGCATTACATATATCGGGTACTCTGAACCATACTGTCATTAGCAAAGGTTATCTCTGAATTTTAGTTTGAATGTGATCGGTTTGCCACTGAAGTAATACCATATTTATTTACAACAGAACCAGAAGAATACGCTGATATGGTATTCATTTTGGGTGTGTGTAATGGTAATGTTACAAATAGAATATGAAATACGTTCTCCAAATCGCAGGATTCCACATATTCCAAATACCAAGATAATCGCAATCTTTGGGAAACAGGTTCACTACATAGTAGTATTCGTACCAACTTATGAACGACCTGTCCAACAGGATGCTGTTATTAATAAAATTATTAATGATGCAGTTCAGCCCACTCTACATGTCAGTACACAACGTCTTTCTAAGTACACTGGAGTTTCACATTCAATGGTTTGGAGGACACTTAAACAAAACAAGTTTTATCCTTATCATAAACAGCCAGTTCCTCACCCAGGAGACACTTTGCTTGCAATTTTGCAACTGGTAGAATAAAATCTACTACACAAGTATGTTTTGTTTACCAACGAGGCAAATTTCACTCAAGATGACATCAACAACATATGCAATAAGCGCACATGGGCAGAAATAAATCCTCATGAAATGGTGGAAGGCAATTTTCAACACCAATTTAGCATCAATGTATGGAGTGGCCTTCTTCATAATCAGCTGTTTGGAACATTCATATTACCCGGCTGCTTAAAAATGAGATCTACTTACAGTTTCTTCAAGAATTGCCACAGCTGCTTGAAGATGTTCCTCTAGTGCTGAGGCACAAAGTACACTTCCAGCAAGATGGTGCTCCTTCCTACTTATTTTGTATCGTTTCACTTAAATTATCATTGCTCTGAGAAATAGATCGGTTATGGATGTCCATATTTCTGGCCACCAAGATCGCCTGATCTAACACAATGTCCAATTTAGATTTTTGGACGATGGATGAAAAAAAATTGTATACAGAACAAAAATACATTCTCATGAGGAATTAATTGTTCCCATTATGAATGCAGCAGAGCAACTTAAGGCAGTCCTAAAGAACTAAAAAGAGGAACAAACGCAGTACGGAAGGGTGTCAAGAAACATATTAAAAATGGCAGGCTCATTTTTGAACATTTATTATAAACTGGTACGTATATTGTACTATCTATCGATCTAGTGTACCATTTCTGAATGAAATTTGAATTTTTTTACCTTTTTTTTGTTTTATTCAACTTATCTTTCAACATTTTGTTCATAATTAAATTTTTTAAATCCGTTTTACGTGTTTATTACTTATTTAACAAAGTTATTTTACATCAAACATAAAAAAAGGGGCTTTTACCCAATTTATTGGTTTTCACCCCAGATTTCTCAAAAACTACTGCAGATAAAGTTTTGGGAGCCATTTTATTCGATTTTTAGATTAATAACCATAAGAAATCACTAATTCTGCCATTAATTAACATCCCAAAAACCTCAGTACGACCTCTGAGTGTATCATGAAGTGATACACTCTGGATCTGGGGAGAAGATACACTCTGGGTCTGGGTCTGTGGAGAAGAGACTGGATTAAGGCTTTTTAGAGTTGATATGGAGAAGAATGGAGAAAGTAGGGTAGATGGATAAAGTGAGAAATGAGGAAGTAATGAACGGATTAAAGAAGAAAGAGCACTTATGCAGTTAGTATACAAAAGAAATGGAAACCAGTTAGGACATGTGGTTAGTGGAAGTGGAATCTTGACAAATGCATGGCCAGAGTCAGTAGTGGGAAAAAATAAGCGAGGAAGAAGGATGAAGTTAATAGATGGGGTGAAGATTGTATCAACAAAAGATGAAGGAGAAGGCTTGGAACAGAAATTTGGCGTGATGGGGCGTTTAGCTGAATAAATCCAATTTTAGATAGTCTAAAGTAGAACCGAGAAGAAATGTCGTTATTGCAGTACATAATATATTACGAATTGGTAACAGGTGTAATATTCGAAATGAAAGTGAAATTGGAATTAAATATTTCCCTATTTCTTATTTTAAAGTGTTTTACTGTATTAAAAAGTGATTTAAAGTATTAAAGATGTTTTAAAAACCTTTATTCACTTAACAATAATGAAAATTAAAAATTTATTTTAAAATAATGTAAAAAGTAACAAAAAATTAAGGAGTGTCAAAATGACGTCACCTCACCGTATGTGTCGGTGAAACGTCACCTCACCAACTGCAGGTTAACTTTCAATTTCATTCTATGTCTGTTAACATCTTCTAATTTTGAAATTATTTGGTGAATATTCATCTTTTAAAAATATTATATCAACTTCAAACCATATAAAATTTATTCCTTTTCCTCTTGTACTAGTTTCTTCATCTTTTCATCTACTCATAAGAAATATTAGATTCAAAGATTTATTTTTGTTGAAACACCCTTTTCACAAAAAAGAGGAAATGGGAAAAGGAATGAACTTTTTCTCAATACTAAAAGTTATAGAGTCTTCATGTAACAGTTGATGGATAGAATTAATAACAATTCACACTGGCCTTTGAGGTAATGTACAAATAATTCAATGATGTTCTTTATAATTATGAAGAATAAGAAATACTTATATCTTGAGATCAATATTTCTTTATTGTGACAAAGCTAGAGAAGTTAGGGGGCTAGCTTGACTGATGCTCAGGCATCTCTGCCTGATGTATGAAGCAAGTAACAAATACGTTTTGTGGGATGAGATTGTTGTCAGGTGTCTGGTAGCATGTAGTAAAGGATGCACATGCAAGAGTTTAGTAGTATAGAAATCTACATATAGCAGTTGCCTGTAAGTGTATATGCTTATTGCAGAGAATAGTATGGTTCTTTTTCTTTTGAAAATATTGAAGTAAAAACCATTTGGAATGAAATAGTGAAAGAAAATTATGAGAGGGAGAAAGCAGTTCATCTATTGTGATTCTTTCACCATATGAAAAACTGCACCAACTGTTTCTTCACTAACTACAGGGAAAAGCCATATGAAATTAACTTTTAGGAATTTTTAAAGTTAGATACTTGCTTTAAGTTGAACATAATTTAATCCTATATTTTTTCCCACCACATTTTTATGAATTAAGAATTCATTGCCATTAACATATTTTCTAATTTTCTGTTTCATATCAGTAAAAATTTAATGAAAAAACAAGAAATATCCTGTTCCCTCTCAATCTTATATCATTTTATTGTATTTTTTTAACAAACAAATATTAATTTCAAGTTCTTTCTACAAAAATTATGCATTGTGAAAAACTCCTTTGTTATATAGATAATCCATTGTTTTTCTTGCTTTTTAGTTAATTTCACAAACCATTAAATGGCTGATGCCAATAGCAAATGGCAAACCAATAGTCCAGATACCCACTGCATATCTGAATATGAATATAAACAAAAGTCAGGATTAATGATAGTAAAATGAAAACAAAGCTTAGTACAACCATTCCATTATTTCAATGTATTATTCATTTCATTAAGACCTACATGTATGAACAAACAAACTAACAAATGTATATGTATGAAATATAATAAATTTTACACCTCTCAGCTATTTTATTTGGCTCACATTTGATCCCTTGACCGTCGCTCATTTTAATAAATAAAGGTAATGATATTCAACCTGATAAATGAAAGTATAATTTGAAGTGGCATTTTTTATTAAAAAGATGGTAACAATTTCAAAAAGCTACTTTCAATTACTATTCTTTCAAATTATAGGTTGGAGTGCTGAAGGCAACAATGCTTTGAATCATCATAATCCATACGAATAAACTTTTAAACAATGCAAAATAGATTTCTCACTTTAGAAATTTACTATCCTGTACTAAGGATAACAGATTAGTAAATATTTTAAGCTGTAAGGGAATAACAAAATAGATCCAAAAGTATTATTTCATTTCAAAAAATGCTTTTTGCAAATATTAAAAACAATTAATTTTTTGTCACCATAATGTAATGGTTGTAAGCAACCCATGACAAATCACTAGTAACTCCCAACAATGACAGTTATTTTCAAGAAGACAAGCATCCATACAGCTTATAAATAAAGTAGGAATGAAATGGATTTCTCCTGCCTTTTTCACCGATTCAAACATACGGTTGCATTGGAGTTACTAGATGTATGCCGAGCTCAATGGATACCAGAAGAGTCATTCAGACAGTAGTCCTACAAGTTCACCTTCACTCTGTTAACTGCAAGGAGAACCGGCTATTTAATAAGTATAGATGTTTACACTCAAGAAAGCAACTCTGACTGGTGCCTCTTGCACATAGAAGCTTTACATGCATCACTATTGTAAAAAATACTGAAAGATAGTATAAACAAAAAATGAATGTAATCTTTTCTGTTTTGAAATGAGTTATGCATATCACACTTCGATTCTATAAAGGTCATAAATTAATAAATTACAAATGTCATCTTTATCTTAATCAATTTTTTATCAATCATTTTTCCCAAAATAATGAGTCAAAAGTAAAGGAATTTATTCCTTTTTATTATTTAACAGAGATATTCAAACCTCTTTTATATTTTAATCAAGAAAAGTACTTCATAACTCATTTAAGTACTTCAGCTAAAACTTTTTAATTCATAACCCTGTAAAACATGGACGCATCTGCACTGCAATATCAAAACTCTACAGCTTCCAAGTTCAACGTGTTCATCGCATTTAGGGTGTAGCTTTCAATTCCACGTAAAAGAAGTACAAAATACAGTAGAAAAAGTAGAAAAAATTACTTTTTTTTAATTCAAGGTGATGCCCTACCACCTAAAAATTATTTGATCAATTAAGTGTGCATCTACATACAAGATTTTATCGCTATCATATACTTAAATATTTTGTTTATTTTATTAAGCATGTGTTTATAAACAAAAACAAAAAATAACTCCTAAATATGATATTAACTGCACTACTACTTATTTAATTGCTAATAATACAATGCGACAACTACAAAATATAAATGAAATAATTACAGATAATAATACATCACAACATATTTATAACTAATATTAAAAAAAAATCAGATAACTGGCAAAATTATATTGCAGTAATACAAATGCAAATACTTGAAAGATATCTACCAACAATGCTAACAAGCTGACAGAAACCTTAATGATATACTAGTAATAATAATTAGGCTCAGAATGGGGTGATGAACTTTAATGTTAATGGTCCATTTATTTTAACCTAATGTCTTTCACATTCTCTATTTCCTAATCATTTCCATGAAAATTTCTCTTCATGAGTATTAAGTTTACCATATGCAGTTACAATCTAAGGACATTTTAATATATCAATAGACTAGTTCAACAGCAAAAAAGCTATACAAAGAAAGCACATGACAGAGGATTTTAAAAATTAATCTTTCATTAATGAAAATAAAAATATTTCAGAGAACAAAATATATAAAAGTTATTTTTTGTGAAATGAAAAACTTTTTAAATCATATGTGAACTTAAAATATTTAATTTTTAAATTATTTAAGAAAATTGTTTAGGCACAGTAGTACATTAACAACTTAATAGTAATTCAGTACAAAACAAAATAAGCAACTTTATATTAAGCAAATAATCATTTTATATGGACTCAAAAACAAAACGTAAATACAGAAAGGTAATTCAATAAACATTTTTAATATTTTGTTATATTTAGAAGGAAAATCTGTAAAAAAAGGTAATTTTTATATATTTTTACTTTTGTACATTTTTAATAAGTTTTACTTCAGGTAATTAATATATATGTTTAAAGCTACAAATTATAATAAAACCATGTGAATAATTACCAATGATGAATGAAAAATTAAGATTATTTTACATACTTAAATTAAATTATAACAACAAAAGTGGAGTTATAATTGATTTTTGTTTGTCATAATGCTTCAACTGTGTTTAATAATTTTTTTCTTATTATTTTAGTTTATAATCTCCTTACAAAACATTTGATACTTAATAAGTAGAAAAATTAGTCATATCAGCACATATAACAGCTAGTTGTGGGAGATACGATTGTTGTATAATTTGAAAATTCTAATGTATTACTGGTGTTATTAGTAATAACAGTGTCACTATTCGACCTTAATATACTGAATATAATCTGCATGGCATGCTGATGTGCAATAGTTTATTTAGTTCAATGAAAGCAATGGGAAACCGCTTCATTCTTCACTTTTCCTAATAAACCTGGTAAGGGATACTTGGTATTCTTAGAGATGTTGACTATGTCATTTTTACAGGCTCATTTCAGACTGTCTACAATTGTTACAGCACTTATCACACACAGAATGAAATTTTTATCATCATCAAATCGAGAAAGTATTATGATATTTCCAAAATTTATTTTATTTGAGCTACCGCAGGATGATGTTTAAATACATTTACATAAAATTTTACATATTTATGTATGATAAATTTTGTAGTTAAATACACCTTGCCTGTCCGGGATTCAGTCCTGTAATTTAAAACATTTTGTATGTATGGTGACAATTATGATATTATTATCTTAATTTTTTTATTGACCTAGGTAAAGTAATTTATTTATTTTGAATAGATTGCTGTCTAGTATAGATCTTTGCTGGCTTCAGCAAATAAAACAGAAGTATCTTTAGTATCTAGTTTGAGAGTATAATTACGTACAATACTATAAATATGAATATACTCGTAAATTGGTATATTACCTCCAACTTAAAAAAAATTGTTGATTGGTGCCTGCACTCTGAAATTTTTCAGAAATATTTCTACTTTAATTCTGATTTATAAAGACCTATTTAAGCTCACACATTTAGGTAATTAAAATAACTTAAAGTAGATTTACAATTTATCTTTACATTCACATAAAGAAAAAAGAAATAAAAAAGACCATTTCAATTGATAAACAGAAATCATGATTTGTATTCATTATGGGATAATTCTATTATGTAATATATCTAAAATGTCTGAAGTTTAAAAGACATCAATCAGAGTTGCTTTTTCTTATAATAATGATGTACATAATCTAGTGCGTCACTGCAGTGAACAGAATGCAGGCCACTTGAGGCCTGAATAATAATTAGTATTATGAGATAGGTATAGAATATTTATTTAGCTTAGAGTTAAAGGCAATGGAAAAACACTTCATTCCTCATTTTCCTTAATAACTGTGGTGTGAGATAAGTTTTATTCTTGAGAACAATTATTTAATTTTCAGTTGTGACATGCCCCAAGTCAGGTTACCTTTAAATATTACATTTATGACATCTAAGAAATAACAGAATAATTATTAGAAAGTAATAAAAAATATGCATGCAAATCTTCTGTAAAACAAACAATTAAAAATCTTTAACGGCTTTAAGGTTTATTGTAAGAAATGACATATAGATTACAATAAAATGATTTATATAAAAGTAATAAAAAATACCTAATTTGATACTAAACTAATGTAACTCATAAAAAAGACATAAATAAATTCATTGAATATTGAATGATCCAATAATTAATATTTTCACAATATAACTATCAAAATATAATCTTAATGACAGATATGAAAATACAATGCATGAAGTAATTTAACTTGAAAAACAGCTGTGATGATTTTAAATAAAAGTACATTGCATGATTTTTAACTAAAAAATTACAACTTTGTAATTTTATAATCTTTTTTTGTATGATAAAATTTATTTTAGAGAAAAATGTTTTACCCACAAGAGATATGATGAATGCCAATAACTCTCAATACCTATACGAAAAGAAAATTACTAAAAGAATTTACATAAAAAAAGAAATAAAATTAATAAAAGATAGATTGAAATATTAACACCAAATTTTAATGCTCTACTCTTGTCATGAGTGCAAAGTAAGTGTATCATTGAACAAACACATTTGAAGTTGTCATCAGCAGTGATGGCTGCTCTTTCTCTCCAGCCTATATGCCTACATGCCAATAACTAGCATGTCTGAACACGTGATACACACCCTAGTGTTTCACAGATAACTATTATTAATTTTTTTGCAAAATGTTCAATCCATCTCACATTAATATGAAACTTAAAAGTCGCTTTGAGGTTCTCTCTCTCTATCTACCTCTCACTCTCTCTTAGTTAGGGTGTATGAATGATGCAAGTGGTTCTCAGTGAAGGTTGGGGTGACACTACAATGAAACACTTGCTCATCAGCTAAGAGCCTCGGTCGGCAAAGTCAAAAAACTAAAGTTAAAACATTTGTTTGTGAAAATTAGTGATCTCTGAAAAAAAATTGAATCAGGAATTTGGAGGGTAGGAAAAAATGTAAGAAATGATTTAAAATTTAGCCTAGTGAGTGCTATGTGGATCCCTAACTTCTGCAGCTTGAATGCAAAAGACAATGTTGTTAGTTGGTGCTATGCAGCTCCTTCAGTGACATGAAAGAATTGATTTTGAAGTTTTCATTCTATAATAACCTGTGATGAAAAATGATGCACTATTACACCCAAAAATGAAAACATACAAGTATCTAGTGTTAATATTATGCTCACAATCATCATAGAAAGGAAAAACCATATTTTCAATGAGAAAATAATGGCAACCTTATTTTGATATTAAAGAGAATACTCATCATCATCATCCATCAAGGATTAGGCTCATTGACCTGTTCTGACATCTGTCATATTCTTGGGCGTCCTATATCTCTTCTTTCCACAGTTTGTATCTCCATACTTGAGAAGGAGGTCATAAAATGATCACTCCATCTTTTATGATATTCCTTTAATGTACCCAATAGTGGCATCACTCTTAGCAGTCTTCTTATCTCCTCATTCCTTATTCAATTTACTCAAGTACATCCTTTGACTGCTCTCAAAAACCTCATCTCAGCAGCCTGAATATGTGACTCATCCCAACTCAGCAAAACCCACACTTCAGTACCATAAGTAAGAATAGGTATGGCCATTATTTTGTAGAATCTTAACCGAGTCTCCTGCCTGGCCTGTTTCCCTAATGTCCTGTGTATTAAACCACAGACTCCCCCAAATCAGCTCAGCTTCTTATTGACATCTGTATTTCTGTCATATGATAGACCAGAACCAAGATAATTAAAAACTGGTACTTGTTCCCAGAACTGCCCTTCCAAGATTATTTTCAAGCATACTGGCCATTTACCTTTAAAAGCCATAATCTTTGATTTTGCAGGCGAGATTTTCATACCAAATTGCTTACTTGTTTGATTTAGAATATAAATTGCAAATTGTAACTTATCCTCACTATCAAAAATAATTATTTCAATAATAATAATAATTACTTTTGAAGTAGCCTAGGCCTGTGGTTTTTTTTTTAGTCTTTCTTCTAACACATGTTGTAAAGGTGTAATAACCTCAAATGAAAGAACAAGCCACCATATTTTACAATCTCAGCATTCATACCATCTAAACCAATTACTTCTGATTTTTTAGACTCTTAATAAGCTCATCCATGACGATATCAACATGACAGTCAGAGCAGTCAACAAATTCAGAATCAGGGGAAGCTTTGTCATACCATAGACCCAAATAATGTTTTATCAACTCCTCCTCTGACACCCAATCTATTCACACAGTTCTCTTTGTGCTTGTCCCATTGACCTTAAAAATCTATAAGCTAGCTCCTGCCTGCCATACAGATCATCCTCAATGTTAGCAATGTTAGCAATGTTAGCAATGGCCCAAGAGTTTGATGAGCCTGCTGAAGCCTTATGAATGCTGAGCCTTATGAATTTCATAATTCCAGACTTGTATTGTAAACTTTTCTCTTTGTTTCGTCGCTCATAACTTCCAAGAGCTTCTTAGGCAGCTTGTTTTAAAGACTACTCTATTTTCTCATTCTCTATCTATATCCTCTTCGGCAGGGACACTTATCAATACTCAACTGTGAAATTCAGACAGAAAAGAAGCATCAACACTGCTCAATACTATACTGCAGTTTTAAAACATAAAATGAAACCTACAATTAGTCCCAAGAGAAGAGTTACCTGATTTTCAGTTCGTTTCCTCCAAGACAATGATTGCCTTCACCCAGTCACTTTATTTCTGGCAATACAATGAGACCTTAAATGGCTTCTTCTCACTCTTCATATAACCCAATGTACTATCATTTTTTTAGGTCACATAAGGAAAGAGGGAATTTGTTTTTAATGCAGAGTTTACTGATCCTGTTCAAGGATAAGCCTACTATAATCAAAAGACTCTAATTTTGAGGAATCAATATGCTTTTTGAGTGCTTCAAGTAGTGCATTTCAGTGATAGGAAACTATATTTAAAAAAATGTATAAAATCCTCATTATACTTGCCGAAAATTACAGTTATGAATTCCTGCTTATATTCGAATCCCACTGATAACAAATTTTTATCTTATTTTTAATTAAAAAATAAAAGGAAAGAACATATTTCCTTTTGTCAATTTACATAAATTGACAAACAGCCCGATTCATTTTTGTTTTTAGTAGCCACAAATCCTAAACAGTGGCATTTTTTTTTATTACCTTTAAGACCATAATGGATCAATTTAGTTAATTTTGTTTTTTTTTTTTTTGGCAAGTTCTTTCTTTTCTTGCTGATTTGTTGTTTTTCAGCTTTTCTTTTTTGCCAGTAATTTCTAAGGGTTTCAGATCTTCTTACCCTTTCTTGTTCAGAGTACACCTGGCTTATTGTTTTCTTGGGTTTTGATAGGAATCTTGTTTCTTTATTTTTTAATTTCTCATAGTTTCCGGTTTTCGTTTTTAGGTTTTCACGGGTTATGTCTAATTCCTCCATGTCTTTCTGTACTTCGTATAACCAGTTCGGTCTGCTTTTCTTGTTCCAGAAAAGTTTGATTATCCGTCTGATAAGTCTGGTCTCTTCCATTCTGAAAATATGTCCTAGAAAGGAAATTCTCTTCTTTCTAAATTTATTAGTTATCGGGATGATAGTTTTGTAAATCAGTTTAGTTTAGTTTAGTTTAGTTTTAGTTAAGTTTTGTAAACAGTGGCATTTATTTAATGTTACAACTAATTGTTACATAATTTTGATATGTTTTGTGTTAAACAAATCATTTAGTAACAGTGAAGGTTCAAGGTATTAAAGTTCAGATGTTATGGAAAATTGATCTTTTGATCGGCCAAAAAGAAGTTCTAAAACAGAGCCAAAAAGCGACATCTCAATAAGGATTTCAAAATTCTTTATTTTTAAAAAATAAAACAATTCACAAATATTGTTAGAAAATAAATTACAGATAACAAAAACGATTCCTTTAGAAATAATACTTAAATAAATTCATAAGTAAATTTATTACACAATCACACTTCAATACTTACTTTATTTTAATTTATTTGTAGAAATTTCATTCTTAGCCAAATAAATTAAAATAAAACCCAACTGGTGCAAAATTAGATTTAAATTTATTTTCTGTCCATAAAACCTACTATAACTTTATTTTGTAAAGAGATGATAATTTTTTTAACTTAATTTTGGGCTAGCAAAGTATAATTAAACATGATGGTACTTTCTAATGATAGACCAGAAGAGACAAATTTGTTTGAAGATGCAATGAAATTTGGGAATGTGTTAATATATACATAAGCAAGTGGAAGTTTACGTGTGTATGTGTGTGAGTGATGTCTGTGTATGTATTTCTACGAGAAGAGGAAATTGCCTAAGTTAATTAGGCAGGTCGAGGAAGTCTGCTGCTAGAAGCGTCATTAACTGCAATGCATACTGCCATAGGAGCTGCTCTATTTTCACTCATTTTCACTCTATCTCACTCTTTTTCTCTATCTCCCTCTCATTCTAAACATTGGCACAAGTCTGCTTCATTAAATCTCCATTCCTCCTTTACATCTGTCTGCACACCCCTATGTATCACTCCCTTATACTCCATATGAAGGATAAGATCCTATCTTTAGCATGTATTTTAGCTCAAGATTTGCAGAATTTCTTTGTTAATGTATTAATATTTTTACAAAACCATGCAATATTAAATTTAAAAATTTTATAGAATAAATCTCAGCTGGGATAAACAAAATTTAATTATAGTGCAAAATTAAATTTGTGTAACAATTACTTTTTGAATCAACATAATTAAAAAAATGTAATCGTATTTTTGACAGTCTAAAAGCAAGTTTATTAATGTTATATGAAACAAGATATAATTGATATTTTGAAAGAGTCATGTATTATGAAATTTAAATATCTTTTCTTCAGATTTTAATGTTCCTTTTACATGTACACTATCATTTTTAATAAACAGAACATAAAGCATGTCTTCTATTCTATCGTCTATCAGAGAAACTAGTATTTAAAACAATACCATGTGCTATGAGGTTTATTTTTGGTTGAATAATTCACCAAGTAAGCTAGAAGCTTGTAATTGGGAACATAGATTTAACATTTGTACCATACAAAAAATGTCATATCTGAAGTGATTTAAACCTGGGCCTACTGGATGATATGATGAGACACTACCACGCCCCATACTTATTATTATAGTAACTTATATGGACAGCCAAGTTATTGGTGAGCTGGGTTAGGATAATTTTCATTGATTCTAAAGAAGGCTTCTCCATTATAGTGACTATTGTGTAAAAAATTACCCCCCTCTGTATTGGATCCAAGAAGGCTTCTTGGACAAGGCTTCTTCTTCTACAACTACTACTATAAAATGTCAAAAAAATTAAACCCTGAATAATCAGATTAATTTTTGACTGTGAAGGAGGGGTCAGAAAATAACATTAGTTTTGTCAATTTTTACTGTACTCTTATTGAGTATCCCACCAAACTTTTAACCAAAAATTCATCTTTTTGCCTAATAATAGTTTCATAAGTTTCTTGAAGTTTTCATAGAACGTACTTGTCTTAAAAAGATTATTCATGAATTAAAAACGAAATATTCAACTTGCTGTTCCATTTTCATAAAACTTTGGTAACATCAATACTATATATATATATATATATATATATATATATGTGTGTGTGTGTGTGTGTGTGTGTATGTTATCTTTAGACAAAGGTTATCTTTAAAACATCAAAATAATGCAATTTTTTTAAAATGATTATTTTCATGATTTTTAAAACTACATTATCAGGTTAAAAATGTATAGAAAGAAATATATTTTTGTAATAATAAATATTAAAATAAATCATATGACGACAAAGTAGCTGAATATTTTATAAACGACAGGAATTTGGAGAAGGGTAACGCCCCCTCTTTCTTAACGGATATGGCACTGAATCTAGTTTAAGTATTCACTAATGTACTGAATGAAATCACATATAATTACTCATAAAAAATAGATCTTTTTACAACGATGGATGACTTTTTGTGGGAATATATTTTAAAAGATGCAATAAAAAAAAGAAAATCTATTTATTTTCTAGTCAAAATAAAACAGCTTAGTAATGTCAGTACATATGATAAATTTAAGACAACATCTTAGGAAGGTGTGGATGTGATGAGCTGGTAAATACATTGACTTGCCAAGAAGAAGCAGATATTACATATGCACAAAATATCTTGTGACGACTGCACCCCTTCCAAATCCTGAAATCCTCATGAATCCAATTCATTCCTCACCACTAAACCTTCCTACGACACTTCATATTTTTATCTGTGTTTGAATTAAAATAACTTTCAGCAAGAAGTTTTATTTTCCCTTAATATAAAATTCAAATAACTGCGCACAAAACTCAACCCTTTTAATTTACATACTTCCTATTCATAATTTATTTTTATAAATATAACATTTATCATGTTGAACATCAGACTAGAAGCGATGGTAATTGATCTGTTTTCCCATCCTCTAGATGTTTGGAAATGCATAAAATATATTTTATCAATTTCCATATCCATTTATTAAAGTAAAAATAGATAAGATATCACTCACATCTTCCTAGATGTACTAACTGAAATCTAGAAATTTTAAATGCACATTATCTAATCTAGTAAAATAGTATTATAGATATTGCCATGTATCCTGTATCTGTCAACAAATAGGTAAGTAAATACTATATTCAGGTCATAACATAAATATACATTATTTATTTACTCCAGAAAAAACAGACATATCAGATTAGATTGAAATTTGGAGTGTATTTAAAATGCTGACTCAGATTTGAATCTAGAACCTTGTGCATATAAAAGTATTATTTAACATAATAGTATTATGACAGATAATATCTGTCATTATCTGTTTTAACATGTTATCATTCCAGTTGTGTTTCCGTTACATGAATTCAAATAAATATGAATCCATTAACACTCAGTTCATTCTGTTACCACTTCTATTTTGTAATTTAATAGATACTTGAAGTGATTTTGATGCAGTGTACCAATCTACCATAAAAAATTAAGTTTCTTTTTACTGTCTAAATCACAGACGAGTTGCAAGACCGACATTTTAGTGCAATAGTTCACTTCATCATATAATGTAACAAACAATTAAATCAAAATGAATGAAGAAGCTTGTAGCGAAATAGGCAAGTAAAAGACTGAGCAACACACTGTAATATCAATAAATAAGTCAGTTTACTATATTATTAAAGTAATAATGAACAGAACAGTCATAGGTACCTCACAGACAGGTACCTCCCCAATAAAAGCTAACTTTCACCTCCAGAGAAAAATATGGGATAGATTAGTTTATTTAATAAATAAACTGAATGAGTGAAAAAAGAAAGTAAATATATGATATGCTTTAATAGAGTTGACAAATTTTTTAATTCAGCTATGAAATGCTTTGATAAGTAACAAAAATTTAGTTGGCATGTTTTTGGTGGATGTGATATAAAGAGAGGAATACAACTGATTAAAAGTATTTAATTACAATTGTTTTCGGCAAAATTAAACAATTCCTTACTAACCGATTAGAAACTAACACCAACCAATCATTACTAATTAATGATTGAAAAACAATTTTTTTTTTTTTTAAATTATGATTTTCATTTTAAAAATCTGGATTCCTAAGTGAAATAGTTAGTTCATTTTCACCGGGCTTGATTCAACTACTTAGACATTTTTTTAAAATTTATTTTAAGAAATTGTTGCTTTTTTTGAATATTTTGAATTATACAAAACTCAAAATGTTTATATAAAATTCTTTTAGTCTGATCTGTATGCAATTAATCAGTTCAAAAATGTCAAAACCAGTTTTATTAAAACTTATTGGATGTTTTTATTGTGAAGAAACATATGACTGGATTTTTATTTTTAAATTCTATAGGAAGAAAATATTATATAATACCAATTAGTAATACTATTTTAATTATAAAGAGCGGCTGACAGCAAGGGTAACTGACTGTAGGACCTGCATAAAGCCGAGTACAACTCTACCCACCATGATGGCCTAGTGGTGAACACATCTTCGTAAATCAGTCAATTTGGAAGTCGAGAGTTCCAGTGTTCAAGTCCTTGTAAAGTGAGTTATTTTTACACGGATTTGAACACTAGATTGTGAATGCCGGTGTTCTTTGGTGGCTGTTTCAATTAACTACACATCTCAGGAATGGTCGAACTGAGAATGTACAAGACTACACTTCATTTACTCTCATACATATCATACTCATTAATCCTCTGAAGTATTATCTGAATGGTAATTACTGGAGGCTAAACAGGAAAAAGAAAGGAAAAGGTACAACTTCTGGAAACAGACAACTCAACTAATTTTTTTATGTTTAATAGTTATTCAGTTTTGTAATCAATTTTAAAAAAATAGAAGTTTTCATTCAATTCAACATGTATATTTTTAATAAAAGTTAAGACATAATCTTCACAAAATTTAATTTTATAATGAAATCAAACAATAACAATTGAATGGTTAATGACATTCAATTGTTACTTTTTTCATCAGCAATAAGTCAACCATCACTGACTTCAGTTGTGGAGTGGTAGTTTCACTACCATTCATCCATAAATTTCTAGGTTCAAATCCCATTCATGCTTGGCATTTTTACATACTAGGAATTCAATTCTTACCATAAAAAATGGATTACTTGGGTGTAGACATGGAATTGCAAAATTGAGAATTAAACAAATAGTAAAGTTTTGATCAAAATTTGATTTTTTTCTTTTAGCAAGAAGAGTTAAATATGAAAAAAATACAAAAAAATATCAAATCGAAGTCATTTTTTTATACAACAGAAAGTTCAAACATTTCTTAATATTTCTGGAAAGTATAAGAATAATACTTAAAAATATAATTTAATTATTTCAAGAAAAATTCAAAGAAATTATCCATCGATTAGGAAACATCCCAGTATGGAAAGTTATTCCTGAAGATGTCTGTAGATATTCTCAAGAATAACAAATATATAATGTAAAAGTAACTAGCGAGTGTAATAAGTGAACGAGAATCCAATTTAATTCTTCACTAAGATGGATCTACTAATGTAAAATGTAAATCAGTCCATTGAACTGTAGGTGATATTTAACAATAAAAGATATCGTCATTCTGGTTCACCACAGGAACTTGATTTACAGTCAATATACTACTCTGAGTGAAATCAATGCTCACTTATAAGTCTTGTACTTTTAT
The DNA here is from genome assembly GCF_047948215.1 of Lycorma delicatula. Lineage (NCBI taxonomy): Eukaryota > Metazoa > Arthropoda > Insecta > Hemiptera > Fulgoridae > Lycorma > Lycorma delicatula. The sequence goes on along the minus strand of NC_134462.1, from coordinate 56,928,177 downwards.
TTCCTTTACAGGCATACATCTGTCACAACCATAAAAATATCAGAATAAATAGTGAAAAGAAATGTATTAATGTATTCTTTTTTATTACTCAACAATGAATATTTTAAACTGCATTTCCTGTATTAAGAAACACGAAATTACCTAGGAAAATGTTTACTTTTAGGCCTACTTCATTGAATATGTGATAAAATGATGACATGTATGTCACATAAATCCCCACATGCAGAATCACAAATTGTCATTCTACTAATGACGAGTCAAGACGAGTGACTTTTTGTCATCAAGTAGAATGACTTTTTGTCATTCTACTAATCCCCCTCATAGATGTAATTATTGAATATCCCTTTTGTAAAAGATTTCATTGGCACTAATCCCCCTCATAGATGTAATTATTGAATATCCCTTTTGTAAAAGATTTCATTGGCTAGTTCAAACACTGTAAACAAAAATTATTATAAAGAAAAATCAGAGAAAGTTTCTTGTAAATATAATTTTAAAAATATTTACACTTTGCAATTTATAAAATACAAAGATAGTTACATATTATTAAAAGGATATTAAAGCTAATTATTAAAATACAAATTTTGACATTAAATCTCAATTATATTGCTTTAAAAATTAATTTAGTTTTATATGAATGTAATAAAATGCAATGGTCTGAATTATTTTTCATAAATTTCTATTGTAAATATTTCATAATATGGTATAACATTTCTTTTTTAAAAATTTAGTTCTTTTTACAATAAATCAAAATTGCAGTTTAGATTTACTTTTTTAATTTCAAAAAAACATATATTACTTTTGCTTACGTTAAAATAACGAAAGTCATTTCTTTACATCATTCATCAGCACTTTTATTTAAAAGAGATACAACTGTGACTGTGTTTTCACTTAACTGTGATAGCGAAAAGACTTAAGTGAAGTCTTTTTTTTTTTAAATATTCAACGGCACTGCAAAGGTACGTTTGTTAAACTTGTTTTAATTTTGAGTTGAATAAGTAATAAAGAAAATATACTTGTAGCTTAGTCAAACAATTCTTTAAAATGAAAAGTGTTTCCAGCACGTCTTTTATAAAAAGAGAAGGAAGAAAGTTTCTTTTCATAGAAAATTATAATTTTTAAAAATGTTTGTCAAGTGTACTTACTGTTTCTATTTATTAAATTATTACATAATTACTGGATTTTTTTACATATAAAGATGCATAAATTCATAATGTTTTAATATATATGTATGTATACAGGTGCGCACACAGACACCATTCAATTTTCCCCCTACCTTTAGAAAGTAACATGAATAATGGTACAACTTCAGTTAAAAGTGATCTGGAAACATTGAAATAAACAAAGACGTTTTCAGAAATGCTTACCAGAAATTCGAATTTCAAGACAATTTGAAATATTATAATAAAATTTTATTTATATACTTCAGGTACAGATTCAGTACACCAAAATGTGTAAAAAAGTTTACATCAACTTAAGTCTTTTTTTGTTTTGTTTTCCTTCTAGACACCATTTAGTGATTTTCAACAAAAAAATTATTTCTCAGGAACAGGTAAACTTACTTTAATTAAATTTGGCAAATCTAAGACAACAAAATAAAACATTCTGAAAACATCACCTTCAAAAATATCAAAATGGCAGGCATCTTTTTAATCTTCAGTATATTTATATTTGATCTAATTTTACTTATTACAGAATTTATTGAGCATTTTATTTTGAACAAAATGACACCTCATTTGTAAAAATCCATTGACAAACAATCGAGTTATTGAAGACAATTAAACCAGTAGAATGCTTGCACACTGTAATGCAAGCTGATAATTTCTATTAATTTACTATTATTATTTATTATTAATAATTTTTATTACATTTAGTGGAGGAAATAAAAACAGGCAAAAAATTATCAGCTACATTACGGTGCGCAAACATACTGCTGGGTTAATTGTCTGCAATAATTCAATTGTTTGACAACGGATTTTTACAAATGAGGTGTTATTTTGTTCAAAATTAATGCTTAATAGATTTTGTAATAAGTAAAAGTTGATCAAACAAATAATTACAAAGGTACTGAAAATTAAAAAATTAATATGGGTACCATTAGGAAATTTTTGAAGGTAATGTTTTCACATTTTTTTATTTTTTTAAATAACACACTAGTCTTAGATTTGCCAAATTTAATTAAAGTAGGTTTATCCATTCCTGAGAAATAATTTTTTTGTTGAAAATTAGAAAATGGTGCCCAGAAGGAAAATAAAGCAAAATAGGACTTACATTGAAATGAACTTTTTTGCTAATCTTGGTATCCTGAATCAGTACTGGAAGTTCAAGGAATACGTTCTGGAACACTCAGTGTGTGTGTGTGTGTGTGTGTGTATGTATATATATATATATATATATATATATATATGTATATATATATATATATATATATATATATATATATATATATATATATATATATATATATATAGGTAAAAATACTCAGATTACATAATAAAACATTCCATCCAGTTGAAGACAGGTAAAATATAAATTACAGGACTAGGTATAAAAAAAACATTTAAAAGTATCTTTATTAAAATACAATTAATGTATTATAATAGTTAATGGTATGAGTAAACTTAGTCAGATCAATATCATTATAGAGTTTTTAGGAGAAAAAACTTTCAATAAAGAAGAAAAAAGAAGTACAAAAAATCCCCGAGAGAAGAACAAACTTGACAGATAAAAAAAAAGGAAAAGTTCAATGCGCAACAGTTATTTCTTTTCCAATAATCGGCTTTCTTCAAAAGTATAACTTTTGAAAAGTACAACCGATGAAGAAGATTTACCTAATTTTTCAGTAAATATTCTAATGAACTTCTGAAACTTCATTATTTTTTTATTTTCTAACTTAATATAGAAATCTTAATACAACTCTTTAAATTTTAAGACACAAACAAAGAAAGAGGGAGAAAAAAGACATGAGTGCAATGACATAATCAAAAAGAATGATGAAATAGGTAATAAAATTACATGAAAGATAAAAGAAAAATACATGGTAACAGAGAAATTTTTATGTGTGTGTGTATGTATATATATATATATATATATATATATATACATAAACGGGAGTATAGATATAGTGTAATGACGATAGAAAATTGCTAATGGAAAAATGCCTTGCATGAGCGAAATTTCTTTGCAAAATGAACCCTTCAGTTTACGAGATCTATAAATAAAGTAATGAGACTAGTTTTCTTTTGTCAGTCAAAGTGGCAACACTGTAAAGTTACTAGTAAACATACGGTTATATTTGAACAGCTGATTTATATTAGGTATTAATATTTTTAGACTATTGTTGCCATTTGAGACGTAAACAAACTTTCCGTGAAACGAGTTTTTGTTGTGCGTTACAAAAATGAGTGATACTATTATGAGCAAAAGTTGTGCAATCAAGTTTTGTATTAAACTCGATGAGAATGCTACTGAAACTTTTTCAAAATTGAAAAGGGCGTATGGAGATGACGCTCTGTCACGAGACCAAGTTTTTAGATGTTTTAAAGCATTTTCACATGACCGGAAATCAGTTGCGGACGATCCGTACTCTGGACGACCACTAATGTCAAAAAAGCAAAAATGAGCAAATCAAAAATCAAAACCATGCTAACTTGTTTCTTCGATGGTAATGGCATTGTCCATAAAGAGTTTTTGCCTACAGCACAGACTGTAAATCAATATGCACCAAGAAATTCTTGAGACTGCGAAAAAAAAAAAATTGCCCGCTTGAGACCAACCATCAAAGACAACTGAATGCTGCATCATGACAATGCACCTTGTCACACTACACACCAATTAATGAGTTTTAGGCAAAGAAAAATGTTCCTATAGTTCCTCAACCACCTTATTCATCTGAATTGAGTTCCTGCGACTTTTTCCTGTTCCTGACTTTAAAATATACCTCAAAGGAAATCATTTTGGAACAGTAAAAAACATTTTAAAAAATGTAACCGATCATCTGAAGGATATTCCAGCTTCAGAGTTCCAACACTGCTATGAAGAATGGGAAAACCGTTTTAAGCGTTGCATGGCTTCCGAAGGAAACTATTTCAAAGATGATGGAGTCCATGTATTGGATTGTAAATAAAAAGTTTTTCTGAACCAGTCTCATTACTTTATTTACAAACCTCGTGTATAGGGTTAGGTTCTGAATCATCTTTACCACGGCTCTCTTACAACCCAGTTATAATATTAATCATACAAAATTATAGATGAAACTGGAGAAATGCCCCATTTTTAATGTAAAATATTATTCAGTCATCTGAGAATCAATAATTGGGCGAATTCTTTTCTTTATTTTAATCAATCTTTACGAGTATTTTTTTAAACGAGGGAGCATAGCGATTAGTCTTTTTCTGAAAGACCTTTTGCAGCTACTTATGAAGTACTAAAGAATTCTAAAAAAAAAAAGTTACTTTCTCTAATCCTTAAATCGTAAAAATATAATTATGAAGAAATTATAATCATTTCATAACTAAATTAGAAAGACAATTATTTTAACCGACTATCATAATTCAAAACTAAATTGATTTAAAAGAAACCTAAGATCTGTATTACAATGCTACTGGGTCTTTATTTTTATATTAAATACTTAACCATTGATATAAATCACACTGGAAAACAAAATAGTCATCTTAACATTAAAATTATACCACGGCAGGTTTACAAAGGTAAGTGAAATGATCTCTGTTGAGCCGAATGTACTGTTACATATCAGCATGCAAAACTTACCGAAATGCAGATGATAATCAGCTATACAATTAACCTAATCAGTCGTTAATAGAAAGAACTGGCAGTATAATGGCAATCATTACTATCGGAGATGTTTCTAGTACTTCAGGTGCTTGTAAAATCCCATAATAACACTGGATCAGATTGTGTTAATCAATTTATTCATTTATCCCTTTCTGTTGTGAAACAACAGGCAGCAAGGCAGTAGGCCTTACTATAATTATAATAATATAGTATAATAATATATAATTATTAGAAAAAGAGTTAAGTGATTATCCTTAGCTAAGGAATGTTCAAAATAATTATATATCAAAATGTATAAATATTTCACCATTTCAAACGTATAATCTGCAATGAAGCATATCAGATGAATGACAAATCACAAGTCAAAAAAGGAGGTTTTAACGTACAGTGAGAGTTACACCTCATATTTACTGTACATCATCAATAACTTTACAAAATGAGCAACAAAGACGTTTTTAACATCGTAAAACAACTCGGTTGAATTTTTGTTAAAATTAAGCGACTTATTATAATCAAGACATTTATTAAATATATTTCGAAAATTCATTAAAAAAAAGATTAATTACTTTATCATATAATAATGTTAAGTGAAAAAGAGGAATGCGTAAAACTAGATTAATCATAAACGGCAAAAGTTAAAATATTAAACGCTCATTAATCAAAATTTAACATTTATTAAACTAGTTAACATTATAAAATAATCAGGACGTAACCTCACTTAATATTCATTGCTATTGAATATTGAAAGCTGAGAGAAGATTGCGGATATCAAGCGAGAAGAGAAGTGATAAATAAATTCATATCCAATATCCAAAGCTAATCCCTAAGGAAGGCAACTACAACCCCTTCAAGTCGATGACAGATTCCTTCCAATTACCCTTCTGTGTCCTTACCGTCGACCTAAAATTGTCTTTCCCAAATCACAATCATTAACCGACTTGGAAAATTAATTACATTAAATTATTACAGTGTCATCTACGTCAGAAAATAGAATAAATGAAATATTTCTTTAAAATACCTTTTTTTAATTAGAAATCGTAGAAATAATTCGGTTAGTTGAATAATTACTGGTTAAATTATGTAAAAATACCTAAAGGTAAAAATAATATTTTTATTGATTTTATTCTTCTATCTCCATTACTTTTTTAACACAACTCTCTTTGCTTCTCCTCGATAAGAGTCTGAGTTTTTATTATTAAAGTACATTCTTATAACGTTCCATATTTTTTTTCTAACCAGTTATTAATTAAATATATAAAGTTTATTTTAAATGGTCCATCACAACTCTGAAACTAAAAAGGTACAAAAAAAACTTTAATTATTTTTTCTAAGCATTAAAAGTACGATTAGAATTTTTCAATTCATTTCAATTTTTTTAATACTACCAAATAAAATTATTCAAACAACTTCAACTCTTTGCCAAAAAATATCCTATTTTTAATTCTTAGTACGATTTTCTTTAAAATCTAGCCGTTCAGGAGCTGATCTGTAGTTGAACCGATGTATATATCAATCTTTTTTCTAAGATGACCTTTTTTTTCTTAAATTAAACGTATACTTACATAGTCCCAAATGGTGGTAAGACAGAGTCCCGGTTCCCGGAGTGGGGACCCAGGGACGGCATAGCCGGGCCTGGTGGATCCTACTCTGGAGGTTTGAGGCGGGCGCAAAGTGAAATCCGACCGGCGGACCGAGACGTGTAGGCCCATTAGAGTAAAGGATACTTCCCTGACCTGTGTAACACTTAACAGGATCCTGTATAATACTTGCAGGATCTGGCCTGGGGGAGAAGAAAAAGAGAAAAAAAAATGCGGGTAAGCAGCAGCACCTGAGCAAGTAAATTTAATGAAAAATATTCAAAAATAAAAATGTCTTAAGTAATGTTTTCTATCAAAAAACTGACAAAAAACTAGGAGTTGTTATTTAAAAAAAAAAAAATGAATTGCCCGTCATATTGAAAAAGTGGAAGTGAATTGAATAATACCGTATTTTTACCCTAAAGAAAAATAAGTGAAGTTCCCCCATTTAAGTTTTTTTTTTAGATCTTACAGTTTCAGACATCTAAGTAAACAGAAACATAAAGCAAACATTCTGAATAAAAATAGATTATTAAGTACCTGTGCAAAATTTTTTTTGTCATTGACGTTTTTCACCCCAGTACTTAGCCTATCTTCGTTTGGGTTCCAAACTAAGATTGCTTATAATCTCAGACGGAGATAACAGCATTGTTTTACTCTTTGCAAACTTGATGCAATAATGTTGTTTCTATTTTTCTTGGTTTTAAGTGAGCAATGCCCTGGGTTGTGTGCGTAAGCCACAGCGACCGTGGTATGTAAGTATGTATGTGAGCGAATGTACAGTATTAAAGACAATTAAGTCTAATTAATATATAATCGACTTTTTTCAGATTTCATTAAAACAACGCGGCCAATTGATAATTTTGCATAGAATTTGTATAATATTTTAAACCTAACACGTTTTACATATAGATTCAGTACCTTATATTCATTTTACGCATACCCTGATAAAACACTAACCTTCAGTTTTATTTAAGCAACTAACATTTTTTATAATTCCAATTTTTGTTCTTAGGTGAACGAAAAGAAAAGATGTATAAAATATTTTAGTTATCGGTTGGCAATATTCGTTTCAAGAGAGCCTGTATTATACAAATACGAGGTTCGTTCAGAAGATTCTCGGCCTGAGAAAGAAAAAAGGAGAAATTTCAGAAATTTTTATTTTTCAACGTAGTCTTTAACCTTGCAGTGAAACTTGCAAATTATATATATAGACCAACAACCTTTTAATACCCTCAATATAATGTGATTTAACCAGTTTTGCAAAATAAGCAATTCTCTCACCTTTGACCTCATCATTTGAAGTAAATCTTCTTCCAGTAAGCGATTTCTTCAGATTTTGAAAAGGAAGTAACCACTGGCAGCCATGTCAAGCGAATACATCGCATGTGGAAGCACTTCAAAGCGTAGGCCGTGGAGTTATGCAGCAGTAACCTGAGGTGTCTATGTGCAGGCGCATTATCGAAGTGAATGAGCACTTTCTTTTTGGCCGGATTTGGAAGTTTAGCCTGAACAGCATCTTCAATGAAGGTGCTATTCAGGTCTGGACCTGAATTTCACCTTCATTGAAAGTACTATTCAGGTTCAGTAGTATAGCGTAACATTCCACAGTTACAGTTCTGCCTTTTTCAGGTAGTCTATGAGTACTACATCAAGAGAATCTCCAGATCCGTAGCCATGACTTTTCCTGAAGACGGAACCGTCTTCAAGATAGCAGCCATTGTGCAGAAAGCTCTTTCATACGATAAAAAAAAGTTTAAAATGTAGTGGACACGATCTATCGAGATGTCAGCAATCTCAGCAACTCGCATTCATCAGTCGGAGATCAGTTAAAACGGAATTGTGGATTTTTGTGATGATTTTGGCGGTCGTAGCGGGTTTTGGGCGTCCTGAGCGTTCATCTTGAATGAATAACGTTTATTTATTACCATCGAAAACGAAGAGGAAGAAACTTTAAAAGTGGAATCTAACACTTTTTATAACTCCATTGGGGTTAAATTTTTTAAAAGAATGTACTTTAAAACAACTCGAACATCAGTTTTATCCATTTTTCAGAAAATTTCAAAACTTGTTTGCTTTATTCGATCGTCACAAAAAAGCAACAAACCGCACGCATTTGAAACTTCAAAGCATTCGATTTAAAGGATCATTATTGACAAATATCATGGTTATCTGGTCATATTGCGACATTTCTGTATCAGGCTGAGAATTTTCCAAACGATCCTAAATACTTCAATAATATGCCCTTAGGTTTTACAGAAGTTAATGTCATGATACCAAAGAAACCAGGATCAGATAAATGTGAAGAATACAGAACAATTAGTTTAACTACTCGTGCATCAAAAATTTTAACTAGAATTCTGTACAGAAGAATTGAGAGACGTGTGGAAGAAGTATTACGGGAAGACCAATTTGATTTCAGGAAAAGAAGCAATTTTAGCGGTCAGATTAATAATAGAATTAAGTTTAAAAAAAACCAAACCAACATGCACAGCATTTAAAGACTTAGAAACGGTATTTGATAACGTAGACTGGAATAAAATATTCCGCATTTTTAAAAATTTGGGGTTCAAGTATAGAGATAGAAGAACAATTGCTAACATTTGCAGGAACCAAACTGCAACAGTAATAATAGAAGAGCATAAGAAAGAAGCAGTAATAAAAACCGGAGTCAGACAAGGATGTTCCCTATCCCCGTTACTTTTTAATCTTTACATAGAATTAGCAGTTAATGAAGTTAAAGAACAGCTTAGATCCGGAGTAACACCACAAAGTGAAAAGATAAAGATGCTACGATTTTCTGATGATATAGTAATTCTAACTAACAGTACAAAAGATTTAGAAGAAACAATGAATGGCATGGATGAAGTCCTATGCAAGAACTACCGTATGAAAATAAACACTACAAAACGAAAGTAATGAAATGCAGTAGAAATAAAGCAGATGGACCACTGAGTATAAAAAAGGACGAGAAAAGATAATGGAGGTAGAAGAATTTTTTTACTTGAGAAGTAGAATTACTAAAGATGGACGAAGCAGGAGCAATATAAAATGCCGAATAGCACAGGCACAACGAGCTTTCGCTCAGAAATATAATTTGCTTAGATCAAAAATTAATTTTAACATCAGGAAAGCATTTTTGAAAGTATATATCCCAATTAAAAATTACTTTCCTTGTGATTTTTTCCCTTTAAAAAATTAGATGAATTTCCAATACTGCATACAAGCCAATTAATGATCTCTTTTTTTAAAGAATTCCTTTACTGATTGTAAGAGTTCGTTGGTGATATCAATGACAAATAAACGTTATACACTTAAAAAATTTCATAATTATAGTTTTTTTTTTGGAATTGTTAGTGTTTTTAATGTTATATGAATAGGTTTTTGAATAGTCTTATTTTTGAAGTGTTATCAGAATAATGGGCAATAGTGTAAAAATCAATAATAGTGTTGAAAATAATAGTATGAATTCTTTTGTTAAAGAAGATTTTAAATTGATCTGTGAAAATTTCAAACTTCTAGGATTTATAGAAACAAAATGGCGGCTTTAAAAATCAGCTCTGAATTATTGTATGGACTCTGCTAGATTGTCAAAATGCAATAACCGATGCACATAATTTAACTTTTTGTTCAGTTGTAAGTCCCATTTTAACTAATAAATGTTTACACAGGAAAGTGAAACAAGGTTATGAGTAATTGTAACTTGTTTAATTCAATTTGAATAGCTGCTTAACTATACATCATCTTGTTTTAATGATTTTTACAAGCTACTTTTTAATTAATAAAAAATGAGGTTTATCTGAAACTGATATTTTCATTTGAAAGCCGAATTTTTGTTTCAATAGAGTTGAGAGAATGGGGGAGGCGGTACAAGTGCTGGCTGAAGTTACTGATTGAGGAACGGGGCCAGAGACGTAGATGAACGGCGGCAGGAGAAGCCAGGCAGCAGCTTACAGCGGCTTGGAAAGATATGTGGGATACGTCGGAGAATAGGAGGTGGACCTGGAAGCTTATCGCAGAGATTGTGCCGTGGTAAAGCAGAAATCATGGGAAGTTGAAATACCACCTTGCACAGGCCCTCACTGGCCAGGGCGAATTCGGAGCCTACCTCCCCAGGTTCCGTGTACGTGCGGACCTTGGGTGTGTCTACTGTGGGGTAGTGGATACCCCAGAGCACATCTTCTTTGTCTGTGAAAAGTGGGTGCCTCTACGGAGACCTCGGCGTCCTCAAACTGACGCCGGACAATATGCTGGACTCAGGGGTGAAAGAGAAACCCACCGGATTGGTCTAGTGGTGAAAAGTCGCGTCTTCCCAAAATCAGCTGATTTGGAATTCGAGAGTTCCAGCGTTCAAGTTCTAGTAAAGCCAGTTATTTTTACACGGATTTGAATACTAGATCGTGTATACCGGTGTTCTTTGGTGGTTGGGTTTCAATTAACCATACATCTCAGAAATGGTCAAACTGAGAATGTACAAGACTATACACTTCATTTACACTCATACATATCATCTTCATTAATCCTCTGAATATCTGAACGGTAGTTACCGGAGGCTAAACAGAAAAAAGAAAGAACGGGGTGAAAGAGAGTGGCTTGTAGTAACAGAACTAGCCTCAACATGCGAGAGAAGGAACATGGTAGACAGCTGAATAAGCAGTGAGAAAAAAAGGAAGGTAGCCAAAATGTCTAGATGCCTTGGCTGCTCGCACTCAAAATGAGGAGGCGAGGCTCCATGAGTTCACAGAGCACCAGCAAAGACCTCAAGGAGTAAGGTGAAGAAACCGGACTGGAAAGCGAAAGGGGGACAGACAGTCTTCTGCGGAATCGGCGTTCGTTTGTGCTTGCATGAATGGGTGACGGTGATGATGCACGGGGACTCTGAACAACCTCAGCTCGAAGGCACCTCCTCGAGTTGACTAATGCTTAAATGCGGTTTCTGGCCTCTGGAGAGGAGCTGGCGAGGTGAACATTTAGTACAGCGCAGGTTGCATACGCAACATATGCGGAACCTGTTACCGAGCCCGACACTTCGTTTGTAAATGGGATTACTCCCCTCACCAGAGGAAAAAAATAATAAAAAAGGTGAGGGGAGTAGTCGAGTGATACGAGTACTAAACCAAAAGTGTGTAACCGAAGAGGTCTTCGTGGGACACACGGTATATATATTCTACACACATAGTCAGAGAGATGAATTTGGCTGACGAAAAGAAGCCAACTGCAAAATGGAAATCGAACCTAAAACATCAGTTGTTTTAGCAACTGAACACCGAGATGCATAAATAATTTCATTTCATCTGCTTCATGAAGCGTATAGAAAAAAATTTAGTAAAACGGAAAAACAAATTCATTATTATTCAATTTTTTTAAATTACTATTCATTATTCAAACCGCAGATTCTGAGTAGTTCATTACAAAATTTAATATAAAAATAACTGTTACGTTATGAGCTTTTTTCAGAAAACAATGGATTTACAATTTAAAGAACAGTTCATTTTCATTTTCTCTTTCTGACTTCATGGATTTAATACAATTGACGTATAAAAAGAAGTTTTTTAAAAATAATCTAGCACTAAATTCCTTTTGAAAATTAAATTGAAAGTTGTAGATGTGTGCTAAGCAATCACTTTCAGCGTAGTATTGATAAAATGACTAGATGTAAGCCACAAACGAATTTCCATTCATTCGTCCGTTTCTGTTGCAACATTTAACGTACATTTTCTCATTTTTAAAGATTTTCCTTCATTAATTTAAACATACAATAGAGATTCATTAAAAAAAAAAACTAAATGGAACAAAGGTTAAGTTCAAATGATGGATTTTTAAAAAATCGACATTCCATATCATTTTCAATTGTTACCAGTAAAACTATTTAGTATTATTTTTTTAAAGTATGTATGAAACATAAAATATTTTTAATTTACTTTATACATTATTAAACATGTAAGACGCTGATACAAAAGTACACGTAAAAATTAAATTTTTATGCTTGTAAAATATGCATTGCACGGTTAGAAGCAAATATACAGTATGAATATTATACGGTGAAAACGCATATGTATATATTAATTTGCAATCATATAAACTTAACCGTAAAAGAAAAAAAAATCATATATTATCGTTTTATATTTTTATAAAACCTTTTTTTAACTTTATTCTTTATAGCTAAATAAATATATTTTTTATTTACGAAAAAAATTACGTATGATGTAATACGGGATATATTTCAAACCATGACATTAACGTTTAATTTGTCTGAAGTACGTTGGCTTCCGTAGGTCCACTACTTACGTCATATTTTTTTATAGACGTCCTCATTTCACGTCGTATATTTTAGAAGCATCAATATTTCTGGCCGGACATACAAATATAGATTGGGAAAAAAAAAATTAAGCTAACAAATTTCATGTTAATATCCTGTTATTGACGCGTTAATATTTTTAAGGCTTTCAGAAAACGGACGTTATTTTAAAGTATACAACCTTGATAGTAATTCATAAATACAACAATTTTTGTATTCGATTCCCAACTAAATTGCACTTTAATAAGAAAATGAAAATGTTTTTCTTATGGGCAAACAATCCATAAAGGAGAATCTGAATGAAATTTTGTAAATATATAGTTAACAAAGCGTGTGTGAATATTTTTTTCCTGGTAAATTCCAAAGTCCCAAATAAAAAGTAAAATAATAAAAAATGTTTTATACTAATCACACCAAACCGATCAGAATTAATTTTCAATAAAAATTGTGTTAGTAATTTTGAAAAATATCATTGTAAAAATTTATATAATTCTTTTAATTAAAAAAACCGACCTTTCATATTTTTTTTGTTTTTTTTTTTTTGTTTGATAATCACAGTTTCAAACTATTTTTATCCAAAATATTTAAAATATTGGATTACACAAACCCGTTATGCGCTTAAAACACTAACATTATATATAGAGTGAGCTGTACGTTTATTTGCGTGTTGTTTAAGCTCCTGTATCTGCAGAATTACAGCCCCACTTTTAATGAATTAGAAATCAAACTATTCATTTCAATCTTAAAAAAATTTAAGCTTAAAACGGTATGAAAAAAATGGCAGACGATAAAAGGCATTTTATAAAACGAAAAACCATATTACACCAACTTAAACGCACACGTACGGGCGCGCGCGCGCGCGCGCAAAACACACAAACAATATAAATATACGTAATCTTTTGTACCCCAATGGCCGTAACTTCGTATGCTCGTACTTCCAATTCACTTAACACATATTATATGCTTATGCAATACAATTAGTCAACTTGTTTGAAACCAAACTTTAAATTAATTAAGTTTCTATTTAATAATTTCAGAAATTATACTTTAATGTATAATCCTGAATAAAGAAATTTACTTTAAAGAAGTATTTTTGAAACATTATTGTTATATACGAGGTCTGTAAAGTAATGAGACAAGATTTTTGAAAGCCAAAGCGGCAACACTGTAAAATTACTAATAAACATATGGTTATATGAACAGCTGATTTATATTAGGTATTAATATTTTTAGACTATTGTTGACTATGTGAGACGTAAACAATCTTTTCGTGAAACGAGTTTTTGTTGTGCGTTACAAAAATGAATGTTACGAATTATGACCAAAGTTGTGCAATCAAGTTTTGTGTTGACGCTTGTGATGACGCTCTGTCACGAGCCCAAATTTTTAGGTGATTAAGGGATTTTCAGATGGCCAGGAATCACTTGTGGATGATCCACGGTCTGGAAGACTGTTAACATCAAAAAGTGACGAAAATGTTCACCGAATCATAGATTTGATACTGTACTATTAACTGTCAGAATGATAACAGAATAACTGCATTTGAACCGTACCATAGTCCATCAAATTTTGACAAACGAATTGGACATGAAAAAATTAGTGCAAAAGTGGTCCCCCTCACTTTTGAACAGAAAACAACAGAATAGAAGTGTGCCGCGATATTCTAGGGCAAATTGAAACTGATCCTGATTTTCTAAAAAATTGTTATTACTGGTGATAAAACTTGAATATTTGAGTACGACCCGGAAACAAAACACCAGAGGAAGGACACACTTCAAACTCACCAAGTTCCAAAAAAGCAAAAATGAGCAAACCGTGCTAATTTGTTTCTTTGATAGTAATGGCATTGTCCAAAAGGAGTTTTTCCCAACAGGAGATACTGTAAATCAATATGTTCACCGAAAAATTCTTGAAATACTGCGGAAAAGAGTTGCCCGTCTGAGACCAGCCATCAAAGACAATTGGATTCCACATCATCACAATGCACCTTGTCACACACACTCTCATTTAATGAGTTTTAAAGAAATACAGTCCCCTGTAGTTCCTTAACAACCTCATTCATCTGACTTGTGTCCGTGCGACTTTTTCCTGTTCCCGACTTTAAAAAAACATCTCAAAAAAACCATATTGGAGCCGTAGAAAACATTTTAAAAAATATAACCGACCTTCTATTCCGGTTATTGCAGGATATTCTGGTTTCTGAGTTCCAACACTGCAATAAAAAGTGGGAAAAACGTTTGAAGCGTTGCGCGGCTTCCCAAGGGAACTATTACGAAGGTGATAGAGTCCATGTCTAATTGATATGTAAATAATAAGTTTTTCTGAGCCAGTATCATTACTTTATTTACAGACCTCATAAGAGCTCATATACAGAGTGATTCAAAGAAACGGGAAATTTTGAAAGTTGTGTTGGTAGCCGTGGGCGATTGGTACCACTTGATAAGAGGCACCAGCCTCTCTAACCTAACCTGCCATTTAGTTGTCATGGATCCTTGGAGTGGTGCGTAACGTGCATTTGCTATCAAAGCGTTTTACAAAAAAATGACTGTGGAGGGAGCGCGTAGAGAATTTCGCCGTCATTTTAATCTGGGACGGCACGACCGTGTTCCATCAGCACATGCAATTAAAACATGGATATCTAATTTTGAGGAAACTGGTTCGGCAATCAAAAAGAAACCTCCAGGCCGTGAGCGAACCGTCCGTACACAACAGAATGTTCAAGCTTTACAAGATGCTGTCACACGAAGTCCACATCGGTCAATCCGTCGTCTCTCAGCATCTTTACAATTGCATAGTTCAAGTGTTCGAAGAATGTTAGTGAAGGACTTGCAATACCATCCATATAAATTGCAGATCGTCCAGGAACTGAAACCGAACGATGCAGTTGTGCGAGCACAATTCTGTAATGTAATGCTTCAGAAGATAAATGATAACGAAGAGTTTGTTCACGAACTGTGGATATCAGACGAAGCGCATTTCCACCTCAGTGGATTTGTTAATAAGCAAAATTTCAGATACTGGGCACAAGAAAATACTACGCAGCTACACCAGCGTCCGTTGCACAGCCAGAAAGTGACCGTGTGGTGTGCAATGTCATCTTACGGTGTTATAGGCCCTTATTTTTTTGAGGATGACAACGGTCTTGCGATTACAGTGACGTCGGCTCGTTACGTAGCCGTGCTTGAAACCTTTGTTGTGGAACAACAAAAGAGATTTCCACCCATTCTTAACACAGCCTGGTTTCAACAAGACGGAGCAACGTCACATACTGCATGAATATCGATAGCAACTGTACGCCGATTGTTTGGACAACGTGTCATTTCACGAAATGGTGACATTAGATGGCCTCCCAGATCGCCTGATCTCTCAGCTTGCGATTACTTTTTGTGGGGTCACCTTAAAAGCAAAGTGTTCCACAGTAGACCTGCTACAACGGAAGAACTGAAGGCAAAGATCCGAGAAGCAATTGCGGAAATTCCAGTTGAGATGTTACGTCAAACCATGAACAATTTAACGAAGAGACTTCGTGAGTGTTTACGAAGAAGAGGAGGTTACCTGCAAGATGTCATCTTTACAAAATACTCTAAATGTATGTATCCTAAAATGGCAACATTTGTACAATTACATGAAATAAAATTCATTTTCTAAAAAAAATTTTTCATTAACGTTATTTAATTTTGAAAATTTGCCGTTTCTTTGAATCACTCAGTAATTTCGTCATCAGAAAAAAATTTTTTTTTTCATTTTCTTTCATAATAAAAATTTACTTTCCAAGGGAAGGTGGTTATAATTTGTGGATTTTCGTACTTTAATTTCTATTAATTAACTTCCTATGTGTTTTATGAAATTATTTCAATGATTTAAATTCCACATTTTAAAAAATTATTACTTTTTACTACTTAATTACAATTATTTATAATTAATTCAATGATCTTCAAATTTATTTTGGTAATATTTACTGATTATTTCTAGTAAATTAATATACATATATATGCATACATACATTTGTGTGTGTGTGTGTGTGTGTGTGTGTGTGTATCGGGGGCGCACATATATATATATATATATATATATATATATATATGCGCGTCTCGTTGGGATCGTCACCGATGTAAATGCCTTGGTAGATATTTACATCAGTGAATTATGACTCAGACTCAGCCTTCGCCTTCGCTGTAGGCTTCTTTCGGACATCTTGACTGTCCAATATATAAAGAACAATGAGCTCCATGAGTATCTGGGGTTGTCATATGACAGGGCCGGTCCTAAGCGGTTGCCTACGGCAGCAGAACCGCCTGAACTAGAGCGCAAAAAAAAAATAAACATAACTCACAAAAATATATTTCAATTACTTGAATCTAGAAAATAATATTATTTACTATTTATTTAGTTTTGTTTATTGTTTTAAAAGTATATTTAAATTATCTCTGAAAATAGTAGATACTATTTTTAGTTTGTAAGTTCGTTGTCGTTACCGCGTTAAAAATGTAAATTTTGTTTTTCAATAAAACAATTTTCCGTAATTCTGTATTAGTATTATTGTCTTAATCCAATTATACATCATTCTTTTTTATTAACATGGTTCTTTTACAATTCACTGTATTTGAGAAAAATTTTAAGTTTTTTGAAGCTGAGGAACGGCATATTTTGGGTTTGCCTACGGCGACAAAAAACC
Source organism: Lycorma delicatula (assembly GCF_047948215.1). NCBI lineage: Eukaryota > Metazoa > Arthropoda > Insecta > Hemiptera > Fulgoridae > Lycorma > Lycorma delicatula. The sequence continues at coordinate 56,910,833 of NC_134462.1, read as the reverse complement.
TAGAGCTGGCCCTGGCATACGTTCACGAGAAGGTTCAACAATTCAGTTCGAAATACAAATTACGGCTTAACAATCGTGTTAAATATCTTGCAGTGAATTTATTAGATAATACAAGGGATATTAGACGCTTGAAACGACTCCGTTCTCGGATGTAGGAGATAATGTGAGATATGTAGTGTAAAAACTCTTTCCTTAAGTATTATTGTCCTTCAATTCAACATTTATCTTAAATTTTGTTGTGTTATTTCATACTGTTCTCTTCCTTTTTGTTATTTTTTGTTATATTATCGAGAGTTCTATTTTCAGTTTTTCTCACAGTTTGTTGTTTTTCATACAAGTAACGTACACGATTGCTTGTATGTATTCTTTTGAAGGGTTTCACTGGAAAGTTTCTCTTTCATGTCATTGAATCTCGTCTAAATTACTTAGGTTTTTGTACATGAAACTGATTGTAGATAAAACTTTGAAGCGATACATATAAACATATATATATATATATATATATATATATATATATATATATATATATTTTATTTAGTTTAAAAATAAATTTTAGAACTCATCCAAGTATAATATTACCAAACGCTATAAAATTAATATTTTATATCTTCTCTTTTTTAAAATTATTTATTTGATATCCACGAATTTTATAATTTTTTAAAAATTCATATACACGCTGTCAATGATACAACTGAGATAAATAGTTACATTCTCTATTTATTGCAAATAATGCAATGTTATAAATATATATATATGTATATCAAACATATTAACGTCCTTCTACAGACGTACGAGTATAAATAAAAAAATTGATTTATTTTTAAGTAAATATTTTGTATTTGATTAAGAAATCATATAAGTACAATAATTTGCGATAAAATTCTTAATAAACTGCATAAAATGACTGAAATGTAACATTTGAGAAGTTTATCTCTACACCATAGATTTTCCATTTACTGAAAAATTTCTGAGTAAGCGGTCATTACCTTGCACACACACACACACACACACACACACACACACACACACACACACACACACACACACACACACACACACACACACACACACACACATATATATATATATATATATATATATACATATTCTTTATCCAAAAGAAATTGTTTCGTTATAATAAAAAAAATCTTTTCTTGAATTAACAATCAATTATAGAAAATGTTTCCATTTTGAATATAACAATTGAGATAATTTCATAATACATAAGACTTTAATATACTAAAATCTTTTGTGCTGTTTTCAAAACCAAAAGGATACGTTAATATTTTGTTAGAATCTGTATAACTCAATCATTCTCTTAGTGAGGTATGTAAAGAACCTAAACTGAAAGAAGAACTAATCTAAACTAAGAGTGACTTTCTTTGAGAAAATATCATTCTTTCACCTCGATCGAATTTTTGTAGTACAAAGAGTAAACATATCAATAATAAGAAAGAATATTAGAACACATCAGTGAATTTGCCATGTTGATATGTAACAGTATATTAGATTAGGGGAAGAAAATAACAAGAAACCGATTTACATCTCACTTTCTCCAGAATACTTGCAATAGGATGCTTGCTGTTCTTGACCGCGAATTTGCTATTTTTGGAGTTATCTGGCGTTTTATGAAAAACTGTGAACAGGTCTTCGGTTATGGTACCTAACACGCTCATTAAATAATTATTAAATAGTTATTTTTCGTGAATGTTTTATTTCACTGATACTTATCTTTACTCGAGTACGGTAAAAAAGTAAATATTCTTCTTTTTTTTTATTATGCTACACCAGATTTTATAAAAAAAATTTCTTATTTAAATTTAACCCATATACTCTGTTTATTCAAATTATAGTCTCAAGTGTTAAACTTCATTCTAGTAGTTTTCCGACAGTTAACGCACCGGGTTGGTCTAGTGGTGAACGCATCTTCGGAAATCAGCTGAACGCACTCTCGAAATCGAGAGTTCCAACGTTCAAGTCCTAGTAAAGGCTTTTATACGGATCTGAATACTAGAGCGTAGATAACGGTGTTCTTTAGTGGTTGGGTTTCAATTAACCACAAATCTCAGAAATGGTCGACCAGAGACTGTACAAGACAACATTTCACTTACATTCATATTCTCTGAAGTAATACCTGACGGTAATTCCCGGAGGCTAAACAGGAAAAAGGAAGAAAGTTTTCCGATAGCTAATTACGTGCTTGTCTTTGAACTGATAATAGGATTGCTAAGTTAATACAACCAGTATGCTTTGTCTGACCAAGAAAATCAAATAAAAAAACTTGCTAACTGTCAATCAAACTATGTAGTATGTTATGTTTATACTTATAAATATGGAATATTTACTAAAAGAAAACACAGTAGTCTCTCATTCCTAAAAACATAAAGACGTATCAAGCTAAATAACGGTACTGTTTTCGTGAATTCAAGGTTATACTTTGGCTAAAAGAAAGGACCTTCTTATGATTCATTTTAATAAAATACCGATACATCTACAAGATCTTCCCTATTGTTTAAAATAAAATGAAAAGATTTTATTTTATAAAAACATATTACTCTGTCGACGAGTTTTTAGATAACGCTAACTATATAAAAAAAGAAAAAAAATCATTAACGCCTTCTGAATTTTTAAACTTTTTTTTAGTCATTTTATTTACTTAGTATCTTTACATATTTATTTTAATATTATTTCTTTATTTATGTGGATTTTAATCAGTTATATTAATAATTTAATACTAATTGTGTATTTTGTGAGAGTACTTTACATCAAGATTTTACGACTTTTCTTGATCGATCCAGAAAAATCCTATAACACTTTTTTTATATTCGTGCAATGATGTACATATTCACTCCTTACGTAATATATATAATATATTAATATATATCAATCAGTATTAAATCTTTATTTATATAAAGAAAAATAACATTATTACAGTTTTGAAATATCTACATAAAAAAAAATTATATATATGTCTAATTTTTTAAGGTAATTTTAAATATAATGTTCGTATAAATGTATTTTTTGCTCTTTGATAATGTGAATGTTGAATTGCGTAAACCAAATACAAAACTGCAAAAAATATAGATAAATCTACAGTAATTTTGTATAATGCAATGAAAAAGAGAAAAATGAGCAAATTTAAATGAAAAATTATACATTGATTAAAAAAAATTGTACAAGCGAGTCAACGATGAAATTAAATAAATACATTTGCAACGTAGGTAAAAATAATAAACGTGTAACGTGAATTAATCGAAAGAAAAATACACAGATAAGCTCTGAGACTTTAACTTTTTTTTTCTTAATATTACTGTTTTTTTTGTTTGTTTTTTTTAAATTCTGGACAAAAATCATGAAAAAATAAAAAGGGGTTTTTGTCATAAAATTACTTTTATTAAAATAATTACTTTTAATAAAAATAAAATTATTTTCACCCTAAAATATTAAATTTACGATATAATAAATAATATTTAAGATACCAATAAGTGAACGTATCCATTGTATTTTATAAAAATATTAAAAGAGAATTTCTACAGTAAATAAGAGTACAAGTGATATGTTTTTAAATTTTACATCATGTCTAAATTCAAGTGGGCTTTACATTCCATAATTCATGTTTTTTAAGTGCAAACACACGTAGACCAAAATATCATAAGTTAACATTCGAGAGTTGTATGAAGTAAGAGATTTCATAAGCCAATATAGTTGAAGAGCTTTTAATAGATGATAATTATGGTGATAATGATTTGCACTAAAACAATGAAAACACAGAGAGAGAGAGAGAGAGAGAGAGAGAGAGAGAGATATTACGGGACGAGGAAGAGAAAACTGTACAGGCCGTTTGTTGTTAATGTAAACTCCTCGACTGCTCTTATAAACTCCATTTCCAACTCAAACATAGCTCTAAACAAACTTGTCGTTTGCTGAGTATGCATCTAATACTAACTACTACATGTTATACACGATCATACCAAATCGAAACCTGGTTTAACCTAGTTTAGATGACACTTAACTCTCCATTCGTTAATTAACTAGCTAAAATTAAAGAAAAATAATACTCACAAAATACAGTAACTGAAATATATGAATGAACATGAATAGATATTACATACTTATCTAATAAAAAAATCCCTTTCAACACGCCGGAAGGCACAGGTAGATTTCACCGGTGCTAAGTACGGAATAAAAAAGATTTCCACCTTAAAGTTAGGAAAAACTTCAAATTTACCGAATATGACAACGTTGAACGTGAATAAAGTTTCACATGTTTAGCATACGACAAGCCCCATATTCTTACAATTCCAGCAACATTTTTGCAACCCTTACCGTAAGGGTTGGTCATATCAAAAATTGTTTCAGACAAACGTTTTGGGTAACGTTTAACGACCACTTTAAACCGATTCGATACTGTGCCTATTTAGGGAGGTATGATTTTTGTTTTTCTGTTTTCGAAACCCCATTTTTTCCACCCTCTGGGCCAATGGTTGGTGATATAAAAAAAAATTTACTTAGATAAGTTTTAGGCCCTTATTGAAACAATAGTAGGAATTTTAAACAAATTCGATATTTTACTTAATAAGAAAGTTATAGCGATATTTTATTTCGATAAAGTCCCCATTTCCAGCCCCATGGTTTTACTTTGCCCATTAACAAATCGATCGAGATTTTGGGCGTTACATTTTATGTATCATTTTGAAAGTGATTGGCACAAAATTAGAGCAGTTATCGTGTCCGCAAGAAAGTGAAATGCATATATATATATATATATATATATATTTATGTAAACTTTTGAGCTGACGGTGTTTTTGGGGTCTGGGGATGTGAAACGCGAAGATATGTCAAATTTTTCCGAAAGTCGAATCTTGGTACCCACTACAATAAGTAGCTTTCTTAAAAAATCTACCTAAAAGACAGAATTTTGTTTAGGGCAATTATTTTATTACTTTTAGCTAAAAATGGCTATTTGAAAGAATTCAAATTTATAAATCGTATATGTATTTTTTTAAACGAAAAAAAAGATTTTAAGTAAAATGTTCTATTAAAAAACTTATTAACCAAGGATAAATATGGTATATACTACAATTATTTCAACTGCTATTATTAATACAACAATTATTATAATCCAAAAAATATAAAGTTAATCATCATTAAATGATATCTGCTCTGAGATAATAGGTAGGTGGTACCTTGCAGTACGTCCATCCTCAACTTTTTAAGATCTTCTTGATAGATTTCATTTCCTTTAGGTCATCTATAATTTTTATTAAATTCCGGCCTTTTTTTGTACCTTCTACCACTATTTTTTATCAATTCTTCTTTCGTCATCATACGTCTCTTGACTGTTGTGAATTGTTCTGATTAAGGTTTTATTCCCGTTCATTCTCCTCGTTAGTATTTCAATTGTAACTCTTATCTGTCCCTTTAATCTTTTCCAAGTCCATTTTTCAAATGTCTCCAGTCTTTCGTTTTTCCTTTCTCTTGATATCCAGTTTCACATACGTTTAGGAGTACACTCCAAAATCCAATGCTTCACAAAAAGTTCTTCAACTCTTACACCATCTTACTACAAAATAAATACTTATTTTGAAATGCCAACCGATATTACAACGCCGTAAGTTAGGCTCTCAGTATAAGTACGTAGGTCCAACAGAATATCAGTTTTAAATCCTGAAGATTTGTTGCATTTAGAGAAAAATACACGAGAAAAACAATCTTAAAATGCAAAAATTATGGGTTGCTATTTAAAAAATACAAAAAAACTTGGCCGCCATATTGGAAAAATGGAAATGAATTGAAAGATACCAATATCGATCGTACTTTCACTGCTTAGGGGAAAATAAGTGAAGTTTCAATTATTTAAAATTTTTTATAGCTCTTACAATATTTAAGACCCTAATAACGACAAATTTAAAATGGCAACTTTAATGTTTTTTTATATAGATGTTCGTACCTGGATATATACATATATTGTATGTATTTATGTATTTGTGTGAAAAAATGTAAACAATTACATAAAAATTACCTAAAAGGAGAACTTTGTATTTATAAATTTCCGAAATTTTATGTTTTATAAAAATTATTCTAAATATTAAGTGATTTCCTTCTTTTTTCCTTTTTTTACACAATTTTGCCGTTTTATATATCTAAATGTACCCTATCGGTTTGCTTTAAGTGTACAGAAAATCAATAAACGAAGATTAAAAAATACCAGAAAGGTATTTTCTAAAGGCTAGGTTTACACTACTGTGATCCAATATTAGACATATCATAAACTATAATTGTTCCGTAAAAATATGTTTACTTTTTCACTCAACCTACCTATAATAGAACCTAAAATAAAAATAAACACAGAAAAGAGATAAAAGAATCTGGAAATATGTAATTGTTTGCAGATTGTTACTTCCTGAATATCAAAAACAAAGTCTTGTTTACTTTATTACAATGAAGTTAATTTTAGTTAAAAAAAAAAAAAAAAAATCAACTCAGGAATATCATATAATGCATCTATTCCCAAAGTGGGAATTTTCGACCCCTTGAGGGCGCTATAACGATAAAGTGGAATACTGGATGACAGATGGATAGTAAGTGAATATGTATATTTCACAACTAATTGAAATTCAAATAGCTATAGCTGAAATACGTTTATTCTAATAAATAAATAAATAAATCAAAATTACGTCCACTGATATAGATTAAAGTTGATTTATACAATTCTATTATAAAATCAACTAAATTTCTGTAATCCGTTAATTATTATTTATGTGCCTATTTGATATTTTTAAGCAACTGAAATAAAAAAAAAGTTATGCTCAAAAACTGCTTACAAAAACCTTTATTTAACATCTACGACTACAAGGTAATTTGTCATTTCGATAGTTAAACAATCATCATGAATAGATAATGAGGAAAAGTACATATAAGAATATAATTTACTAAAAATTAAAGACTAAAATAAATAAATAAAAAGAAACTGTAATAAATTCATCATTGTTACTCATCAACACTCATTCTAAAATGTTTCGTAAATTATGTTTATTTCTCAATTAATATGATTATTTTTTCGTTTTTTATTTATTTAAATTGGTTACTTAATTTCATACAAATACAACTTCCCATAGTTTCTACTGTTAATGATTGGTTAACAATTAAAATCACCATTTACAGGGCATTTCAAATAAACCTTTATTGTAAACGGCTTTTGAGTGTTACCTTGTTTTCAAATTTAATTATATATGATTTTTTTTAATAATAAATGTTTAATTTTCAGTTTTTTGTTCAATTTTGACCACCTTTATAAAGTATTTTTCGTTAAAAGTAAATATAAAGTTAAATAGAGATAAAAAAATTATTGAAGTAAAGCGTTTCATCAAAATTTAATTTTAAAAACAGATTTTGCTATTCCCAAGATAAAATTTTATAGGTTTTGGCCAGATGAATGACCCCGTACCAATTTGTATGTAGTTTACACTTTATTTAATGTTTACCCACATTTTTTCAATCATTCTCAGTGTTTTTCTCTTCTTTTTTGGGTCCATTTTGTTCTTAATTTTTAGAAGCGGGATTTTTTTGAATTCTTTCCTGTTTTGTACGTTTTTTTAAATCTCTTTCTATTTAATATCTTCTGCGGTTATTTGTTTTTCTTACAAATTCTTAAGAGATTTCTGCAAAATATTTCGATCCACTTTTTTTATTTGAAAGTGGTCGAATATTTTCTTTTATTATTCCATTGTTATTATTAATTCTATATAAAAGTGGCCGTAATATTGGAATATTTTCCTTTAAATTATATTAGATTATTATATTAGATTTAAATTATAATATATTAGTTTGTCCATGCAGCTTTTCATCGGGTTGTATGGTCCAGTCTCCTTCATTTTTTGTAGGTGGGAAACTTTTGCGCAAGATTTTTCTTTTGTGCATCCCCATTTACCTACAGAACATTTATTATGGAGAGATAAAAATTTAGAAGCATATAAACCTCTAATTCAACACGGTATTACTGTGTATTTATTTTGCATTTCTACTTAAGAGGTGAGTTGTTACCCAGTCAATTATGTCTATTTTTTAAAAATCTATTTGTCTTACTTCTTGTAAATCTTTTAGGTAGATTTGATAAGAAAGCTACCTATTGTAATGGGTACTATGATTCGACTTCCGGAAAATGTCGGTATATCTTCGCGTTTCACATCCCCAGACCCCAAAAACACCGTCAGCTCAAAAGTTTATATATACATATTTCACTTTCTGGTGGACACGATAACTTCCGTAATTTTGCGCCAATCACTTTCAAATTGATACATAAAATATAACAACCCAAAGTCTCGGTCGAGTTCGTTAATGGGAAAAATCGGACCACGGAGGTGGAAATTGGGGGGGGGGGCTTTTTCGAAACAACAAAATATCGCTATAACTTTCTTATTAAGTAAAATATCGAATTCGTTTAAAGTTCCTACTATTCTTTGGATAAGGGTTTAAAACTTACCAAATAAAGTTTTTTGATATCACCAACCATTGGCCCAGGTAGTGGAAAAAATTGGGTTTCTAAGACAAAAAAAAACATGCCTCCTTAATAAGCACGGTATCGAATCGGTTTAAAGTGATTGTTAGTCCTCTAAATATTACCTAAAACTTTTATCTGGAATAATTTTTGATATGACCAACCCTAACGGCAAGGAATGACCAAAATGTTGCTGGAATTGTAAAAAGCTCATCGTATCCTAAATATATGAAACTTTTTTCACATGAACCATTGTCGTATTGAGTATATTTGAAGTTTTTCTTAATTTTAACACGGAAATCTTTTTTATCCCCTACTTAGCACCTGTGAAATCTACCTCCGCCTTCCGGCGTGCCGAAAGGGATTTTTTTTACTATTTAATTTTTTTCTCATTTGATTACTTATATTTTACAACAAAAAAATATATTACACTTCATTTGATGAGTTTTATTTTAATGTTTTTCATTACTGATAGAGCTTATTATATTAAAATGTATTCTTTCTCTCATCACGGATTATGACCAATTAAGAGACAAATTTGCAATATTTTTTTTTCTCTTATTGTTCTTTTTCATTCAATTCAATGTAATGGTTTTATTTTGTTATTTTTTATGTACTGGGAAAATTAAATTATCATCAAAATTAAAAAAGAATAATATATATCCTTGACCTTACAAGTTATAGTTCGACGAAGAATTTATTTATTTTTAAATTCAAGCACAGTCTATTTTTTGATGATTATTTTTTTACATCATTCTTGTAAGGTTACATCCGAAAAAATGTTTGCGGGATACGAAAAAAATAAGTTTAAAAAAATTAAAAGTAAGCATTTTTTTATAAAAAATATACTTCCATAAATACACCCTGCCTCTTAGGATAGTTCGATATTCCTAAAATTAGATTTTTTACGAATAGCTTAAATTTAGATTTTCAATAATCAATTTAAAGACTATATTACAGTTTGTAAACATTTTTATTTTTTTAATAAATAATTATCGACACAAAAAATTATAATACTATTATATAGTATATATACTATTTCCTTTTTTTTAATTTTTATTGGTTAAAACAATATTCGAATCGGTTAAAATGCACTAACTACGATAAAAATCATTTCCAATCAATTTCCAAAAAAAATGTTTTTTTCATTCATGAAATCATACAGTCCTAGCAAATTAATTTACAAACCTTAAATAAATACTCAATATTATTTACTCACTATTTTGAATAATAATATAGTAGTAATATTTACAGTAATATTTAATATTAATATTAGTAATACTGAGTAATATTTATATTATTTACTCAATATTTTATTATAATTTTATTTTATTTTAAAATTAATATTAATATGTAATATTAATTAACTGTTCATTAATGTTTTTATTATTAGTTCTTAACGAAATAAAAAACGAGTTTTAATTAAAACTGTTTAATTTATAATTTCTAAAACGATTGGATACCGAAAAAATTTTAAATGTATTATAAAATTACTTGTTTAAGTTACTAAAAAATAATTTTTTAGAATAGACTACTATTCAAAATCAGAACAACTTTTTTTGTAGTTTGTAAATAAAATATTTTCTTACAAAAATAAAAGTGTATCTTAATCTGATTAAATATATGGTATTAATCTTTTTAATACAATCTATTTTACTGCAGTTCATTGATACTGAACCATGCGGATGACATTTTGTCAAATATTTTAATATATTTTACAGCTTCTGGTTGCTGAAATTAAAATTGAACACAATACACTTAATGAATTTGGTTTAACTATTCAAAATTATTTCAGATAAGAAATAACAAAAAAAAACATTTTTATACTCTTCAGATATGAGTTTTTCAAACCGTTTCTCTGAAAGATTGTTTTTTTATTCCTTAGAACAGAAGTTGAAAAGTTTTCCTAAAAGAAACATTTTTAATAATGATAGTTAAAATCCAGTATTTCTGTCGCCTTATAACATTAAAAATTGAATCCTTTTTATTATATTATTAATTATATTAATTTCTCGAGTGAGAGAATACAATACGAGTAATATATTCTGTTCCACAGAAAAGGGAATTAGTTTTACTGCTTTAAATCATCTCTCACAACATCTTTTCTCACATTTCTTTATATAATCTTTCTTATGACCAAGCCGCAAATTGAGCATCTGAGGTACAAGTGACCTTAATAAGACCTGTTTTCACTGAGATTAATGATGTTAATTATTCAACCATACTCTATGGTAAATAGTCTTTGTGGTTACTGTAAGATTTAATATTATCTGCATCTCAACGATCTTGACGTACTGATATGTTTGGCTCAATGAAGAAGACAAGGAAAAACCAAAAACCACTCCGTTCCTCATTCTCCCTTTTAAGTCCTGGCATGTAACGTTTGTTATTCTTATTTAAGCGTAGAAATATAATCAGTTTTTCGTAGTTTTTTTTTTATAAAATCATAGTTTCTGCCTCAGTTTAAAAATAAATGAACTCAAACTAGAAATCGATAATGTTCGAAAATCTAATCAAATTAAATCCATGCATAAACGGATAATGTATAATTATTATTTTTCCATAGAGCATGAAGAAAAGAGGAACTAAGCGTGAATAGTAATTTGAAACAAAAGTTTTGAATGCACACTTCATCAGCCTTCTTTCGTATTACCTTCTTTTTTGCAAAAACAAATTAATGCAGAATTATCTTTTAACGCTGTCAATTATCCGATATAAAATATCTTTTCAAGCTTTCTTTTGATTTTTGTTTTTACTTTCATAATCTTTTCCAAGAATGGTAGTTTCAGAATCTATATTTCATGATTTACAATCAGAACACCGAATAAAAAATCACGTAACTTGATTTATTAATTTTACAAATCGATTAAAACAACACCAGATTTAAAAACACATAATACGAGTTACTGTATAAAAAATGTAATATGCAACTCTAATGATATTAAAAAGAAGTAATTGAAGTAGTTCTCTTTTACATTCACTAGAAAAAAAAACACGATATCTATTTTTTCATCAACCCTAACAGTGGCAAAGTCGCAGCTGCAACATTCGTAACTGTAACCATAGCGGTAACGTCACAGTTGCGAAGTTAGCGGCAAGGTACTAAATCTCTTACTTTATTTTTAATTTTTGTGTTTAACACCAAACTTATTTATTTACAATTTAATGCATTATAATTTCCTTTTCAGAACACGTGTAAGATAATTTTATTAAAAATATCTCTTTCATATGTTTGGAAAAATAATTTAAAAATCGACATAAATAAACGTATGCAAGGTAATAGACTAATTATTTTTTTCTTTAACACACCAAAAAAAAAATTATATTATTAAAAATTGTTTTTACACTTTTTTCTATTAATTTTGTGAATTGGCTGATAAGACATAGATCTTGGCTTTCAGTTGAAAGTAAGTTATTGGTTTAAAAATCATATTCTTGGTTTGCCTTATCGTTTCAATTAGGTGACTTTATGGTCTGACTGTACAGAGTGCTCTTCTATTTCATTTCGTTCTTATCGTTAACTCATCAGCCGCTGGGTCTGTGACTACTTAATGTTAGTTCAAATATAGATCTTATTTACTTATTGTTACATAATCTTGCTGAACAGATTGTAAAGTTGCTGTGTGATTTCAATATAAAAAAAATTGTGTGAACTACTTTTTTATTAAAAAAAACGTAAAATTTTGAATAAATACCACAAAAAAATTTAAGAAATGTTATTATTAAACATGTAATGAATTATTATAGTTAGCGTCTCAGCCTTTCATCTGCAAGTCAGACATGATATTTTTCACATGCTACAAAATTACATACATACCTCACCCTTTTGACAAACTTATGTGATGAACAATAAAAAAAAATTAAATAAATAAAGAATTTTATATTTAATTTAATGTATTAAATTAAAATGGAAGTAAAATTTCAAAAATTTTCCAACCTAAATAATACTAACTAGATATCATTATCAATAATAGAATTAAAACTAAATAATAAATTTTTTTTCAGTCCTTCAGTTGTATCATCAAAAGATATAACTTGCATTAGACTGACGAAAAAGAACTTAATTATGAAAAAGAAAAAACTGGTTACTGCAACGACTCTAATTTGTATTTTTTTTAATTCGTATGGTTATTATTACGTAGTATCCTTTATTTATTTACTAGCTGCAGAGGCGTGCCTACGGCACGCCCTCAGCAGCTAGGCCCTCTGGACGGATTGTCCTGGCGGGCGGCGTCTCGGAATGGGATTATTAGGTGTTCAAAACTGATTACCTCTTGTGTAAAAATATTTTTAATATAACGAAAGTTAAATTAAAAATTTAACTCTAGAAATTGATTTCTTTAAATCTAGAAATTAATTTATTAACGAATCAGGATTTTACGCTAGTGATCGGTACATTTCGGGGCTAAGGTAAGGGGGACGAACACACACACACACACAGACCCACAAACAAATGCCCTTTAGCAGGGTAGATTTATTCAGAGTATTGCATTTTTTAGTGAAAAAATAATAAGATAAAATTCTTTCTACGAATGAATAATATACAATAAAAAGAGAATGTTTTAATATAAATAAAATATGAAGAATATTCTGTGTGCAGCAATAAGTCACAGTTCTTCATCTGACGGCTAAAAATTTTCATTGAGATGTTTTAAACAAAGGATTTTACGTAACAGTTTTAAAACAAAGAATGTTGCTTCTTTTAATACTTAAACAGCTATTTAGTATTTTATAACTAATTTTTGTACAAGTTCTTTATAGTTATTTGAATTTGTTTTTTCCTTTTGTTAATTTTTTTTAAACAATTAAAAAAAAATACAATTTATTATTGTACATACAATAAATACAATACAATTTATTTATTATTACAATTATTATTTTAAAAAAATTGTAATAATACATAAATTGTATTTTACAAATAAAATAGCTGTTTAAATATTAAAAGAAGCAACATTCTTTGTTTTAAAACAGTTACGTAAAATCAATACACACAATAAATACAATACAATTTATTTATTATTACAATTATTATTATGGTTATACAATTTATTATAAATACAATTTTAAATAACAAAAAAGTACAATTTATAAATAAAAACAATACAATTAAAAAATAAATACAATTATAAATACAATAAAAACAGTTTATTATTATGGTTATTTTTAATAGTCGGACAGTTTTTTTCTTAAATTAATATAACCATTAATGCAACTGCAGCTGGGACGGTTAGTGAATACAATAATACTTTATATAACTTACATTACTGTAAAGCAGCTGTCAAGGTATATACATCGATCAATATTACTGAATTATAAAAATACTGAGAAGACACATACACGCAATAAAATGTCATTACTTATTTAGGTTGCGTGAACGACGAAAAAATACTGATAAGAAAGCAGTTGCGTAATCCACGGTAGAAATTCTAACAAATTTTACAAGATGCCTCTTGATTTAAGTAAATACGACATAAAGAAAGAATAAAATGAGGAAAACAGGAAATAAATTCAAACTTGTCCCCAATACCATTATTTACATACGATAGTAATATTGGTTAAAAATTAAAAAAAAAAATGCGCGCGCGCGCGCGCACACACAATTTTGATACTCCTAAACTATTTTAAATAGTTGGATTTTTTTTAATGCATCTATGAAGAATATTTACTATATTACTAAAGTTATGTGTTTTTGCTGATAAGTATTAATTTTAATGACATTTTCGTAATAAATGATAAATATGCTGAGTGGTCTAATTTTACTTCACAATTACTTTTCTGGTAACCATTACGATTTCAATTCATTACTGTTCTTTATCTTTAAAAATCAATAAGAAGAATAAACAGAAGTACCCTTCTTTTTTTTACTTTTGTTAGTATTATTCGATTTTATACCCAAACGAGATACGAAAAAAAAAAGGTTTGTAAACATTCGTTATCTTCGTTGAAATTGGGTATTTTTATACTAACAGTTTTCCAGTTCAATTATCGACAATTTTGAAATAATAATAATTACTTAAATCAGGAACAGTTATTTATTAAAAAATAAGAGAAGTTGTATTCCTTTTAATGAGCCTAAAATATCTGATGTGGACATCACATAATTTCCTTGTACGCCTATTAAATTACATATACACATTTTTTTTTAATGAAAAGTACATAAAACTTTATTTCATTAATAACTTCTGATATTTTTTTTCTTATTGAATTATTATTTATCGTAAATTTTTTTTGCAATCGGAGGTTAATGATTATTAATAAATCAATATATATAAATTTAAAAAAAGAAAAGTTAAAAAAGGAAATGTATGATTCGAACCGATGTGCCTTCCCCTTGTAAGATCCAAGTATTTCATTAATTAAAGTTTTATTTGGCTGTAACACTGAAACCAATGACAATATGTACCACTTAGGATATAACGGTTAAAAGCTCTCAATTAGGGCTTAATACTGCAGTAAGAGAAAAATTTTAAATACAAATTTCTTTGGATTTTAGGCTTTTTTTCTCTGGATTTCAGTCGATTGCAATCAAAAAGGGAGATGCACAACTAGATTTTACAGCAATCCTAAATCCAAAATTTCAACATCCTACGGCTAATCGTTTTGAGTTATGCGAGATACATATGTAAGTACGTATATCGTACTGTACATGCGTATACTACATATATATGCTGTATATGACGTGCTATACGTACGTACAGATGTCATGCTGAAACTAGTCAAAATGGATTTAGGGATGGTCGAAATGGATATTTCCGCTGAAATCTGAAAACTGAAATTTTTCCCGATCACAATACTTACTTTAATTCGTACAAGGAAGTAAAAAATCATTACACAAAGGACGAAATTATATATATTTTTTTTAAAATTAAATATTTCGCACTAGAACGGGCGATGTACCGTAACTCGAGCAAAATGAGTAAATAAATAAAAAACAATAAGCCGCCCGTGCAGTGCCTTATGTACAGCGGTCCATAATGTAATAATTTTTCTTACATATCATTACAGTACTTTTTCTTCCCCACATTAACAAAAAGTAGTAGTAATTATTTTAAAAGGATTTTTTTCAAATACTAGTTCATCATCTTCGTAATGGTTATTTTTAAATATAATAAACACTATCAATATTTATTTATTTTCACCTTATGAATACGAATATACCAGTTCTTTTCTTAACAGTTATAAAAGTTTTTTTGAACATATTAGATAACTGAGGAACACTATATAAAAAAACAATCCAAAATTGAATGAGGATAATAAGAATCTACTATTTATTTTGTGCCGGCCGCAGTGGTTCAAATGGTAGCGTCTCAACCTTTCATCCAGAGGTTCCGGGTTCGAATCCCGGTCAGGCATTTTCACACACGTTACAAATCATTCATCTCATCCACACCTATAGGCAGACCCGGAAGTTAAATAAAAAAAATATATGTTGCAGTAAATAGAGCATATTTTAGAAAACAAGTCAAAAAGATTAAAAAATTAGTCAAAAAAAAAATCAAAAAATTTTAAACGTAAATTTTAATTATGAATGAAATTGAATAGTTTAACAGAAAAGTAATTGCGGAATAAAATAAGATCACACTCAATTTTTTACCATTATTACGAAACAAGTCATTGAAACTCAAATTCATCAATATTTTTGCAACTAGAATAAGATATTAAAAATAAAAAAAAAGTGTATAAATAAACAATAATCTTTTGATTTCCAATCAAATACATCATTACCAAGAAGAAACAGTAAAAATTATTATCTAATCGGTGCAAGAAATTAAAATAACACAAACTTGAATATGCAACCCGACAGTAAAGATGTTATCCGTTTAGGCTACCTAACGCCATGTTCAATTAATCATTTTTCTAGAAACGCTACGATACATTTATCTTGTAGAAGTAAAATTTTTTAGGGTATTTTTTGTTCGTTGCAGTAAAAAAATATAATACAAATGACAAAAAAGCTGATTGTAATTAATTAAATGAAAAGAGAAGATTAATCACATGTTTAAATAGACCACGTATCTGGTGAGCTTCAAAATTTGAAACGTTTCTTACTTGAATATTATAGCAATCTAAAAAATGATTTATATGTTGCGATAATAATATACTTTTAATTATCTTGTACGGCATTATTAGAGATTTAATGATATTGGCGATAAATGATTTGGTTTTGAGGTAGATTTCATAAGAAAGCTACTTATTATAATGGATACCATGATTCGACTTCCGGAAAATTTCGACAAATCTTCGCGTTTCACATCCCCAGACCCCAAAAACACCGTCAGCTCAAAAGTTTACATAAATATATATATATATATATATATATACATATTTCACTTTCTTGCGGACACGATAACTGCCCTAATTTTGTGCCAATCACTCTCAAAATGATACATAAAATATTACGACCCAAAATCTTGGTCGAGTTCATTAATGGCAAAAATCGGACCATAGGGGTGGAAATAGGGGGGACTTTTTCGAAAAAAACAAAATATCGCTATAACTTTTTTATTAACTAAAACATCGAACTCGTTTAAAGTTCCCACTATTCTTTGGATAAGGGTCTAAAACTTATATAACTAAAGTCTTTTAATATCACCAATCACACGGGAGGGGGGTCTTTTTCCACCCACGGGGTGGAAAAAATGGGGTTTCGAAGTCAAAAAAATCGTAACTCCCTTCGTAGGCATAGCATCAAATCGGTTTAGAGTGGTCGTTAGTCCTCTAAACATTACCTAAAACTTTTATCTGGAACAATTTTTGATATGACCAACCCTTACGGCAAGGGATGACCAAAATGTTGCTGGAATTGTAAGAAGATGGATGGGTCTTGTCGTATGCTAAATATGTGAAAAATTACCCACATGCAACCATTGTCGTATTCAGTAAATTTGAATTTTTTCTTAACTTTAAGGTGGAAATCTTTTTTATCCCCTACTTAGCACCTGTGAAATCTACCTCCGCCTTCCGGCGACCGGAAAAGGATTTTTATATTTACACATAATTTCCGTATCTGCCATATTTCGTACACATCATGCAACACAAATAACTGGATAATGAACTTTGAAGGAAAATAAAAACAAGCGTTATTACTTTTACTAGAAAACCGTAAATTTGGGAAACCTATAAATCAGCTTAATTTTACATGTTGAATTTAGATTTTTAATTTTTTTAGGATCGGTAAGGAAGAATATCATCCTAGAAAGTTGTAGAAATATTTTATTTATTGAAAACGTTTTGACGCTATTTTAAAGTTAGTGGCTTATAAAAAATCAATATTAAATACTTAATAACGATAATTTTTAGAATAGGTTCAATGATATACATGGTATACTGGAGAACAAATTCTTTTTCGAAAGTAAACGTCAGAAATGTAATAGGAATTAATTGAGACTTGATTTTTTAGTTATTGAGTCAATAAAAGAAAAAGGTTGTGTTGGATGATAAATTATGAGTGCAATAATTGAATTAAATGATCAATATAAGGTTGTAATATTATCACCGGATATGGGAAAAAAGTTTTCGAGATAATTGACTATATTAATAGCAAAATTGTTATTAAAAAAAAATAGAAAGAAAAGAGCTTGGTAAAAATTTTACTTTAATATAAAATTCACATATTGGTAAAAAAATAAAAATTATATTTATTAATACAGTAGTATTTGAATGTAAGGAATGAATGGGTAAAGTTATAGGGATGTGTTTTTTAATTTATAAGCAGCCGTCGTGTCATACACAATCACAGAGCTCGATGTATGTTTAGTAACAAAGCATAAAAAGTCCACTGGTGCAGAGCCTGAAGCAATGGATGTTTTATGTAATATGTAAACACATATAATCAACATGTGTTTACTATTCTTGTCGGGTAGATAAATTCGACCTTAATCCGAACTGATGTGAGGGTGTAATGATATCAGCACGAAGTTGAAAGTTAAAAAACAACAGTAACTTTTCAATTTTGAAACGAATTATAAACAAAATAATCAATTTCAACAATAATAAGATTTAAAAAAAATCAAGTTTCATAAATTAATACAAAAAATAGCTTTAAAGAAGAAGTAAATAATTTTAAGTATTAATTACCTAAAATCAGTAATTCTACCCTCATATGTGTATCATAAAACAGACTGATTTTTCAATGAAAGTTTACGTGAAAAAGGATTAATATTAAGCGTCTGGAACTGACTGTGGATGAAAAATTGATCTCTTACATACACAACCTTTAAAACCAACTTAAATGTTGGTTATTATTATTATTTTGTAAAGATGATATTATAAAATAATTTTCCAAATACAATATTTTGCGGTACGTATATTTTTCATTACAAACCACAAATTACAGATAATTTTTCCTAAAAAAAAAAAACTATAAAAATTGAAATAACTGAAGAGAAAATAAATATTAAAGAATAATGTTCGAGTGATAAAAAACGAGTTATCAAGGACAGAAAGAAACAACCCAGGTAGTTATTTAAATAAAAAATAATCCCTTTCGGTACGCCGGAAGGCGGAAGTAGATTCACCGGTGCTAAGTTGGAGATAAAAAAGATTTCCATCTTAACGTTAAGAAAAACTTCAAATTTACTTAATACGACAATGGTTGCATGTGAAAAAATTTTTACATGTTTGGCATACGACAAGCCCCATCTTCTTACAATTCCTGCAACATTTTCGTCATCCCTTGCCGTAGAGATTGGTCATATCAAAACTTTTTTCAGACAAACACTTTAGGTAATGTTTAGAGGACTAACGACCACTTTAAACCGATTCGATAGTGTGCCTATGAACGGAGGTATGATTTTTTTTTTTGTCTTCGAAACCCTATTTTTTCTACTCCGTGGGCCAATGATTGGTGATATAAAAAAACTTTATTTGGTAAGTTTTAAACCCTTATTCAAAGAACAGTAGGAACTTTAAACGACTTTGATATTTCACTTAATAATAAAGTTATACCGATGTTTGGTTTTTCGAAAAAGCCCTCCCATTTCCAATTTTGCTCATTAACGAACTCGACTTCAGAAGATTTTGGGTTGTTCTATTTTATGTATCAATTTGAAAGTGATTGGCGCAAAATTACGGAAGTTATCGTGTCCACAAGAAAGTGAAATAAATATATAAACTTTTAAACTGACGGTGGTTTTGGGGTCTGGGGATGTGAAACGCGAAGATATGTCGAAATTTTCCGGAAGTCGAATTATGGTACCCATTACAATAGGTAACTTTTTTGTGAAATCTACTTAAAACATAAACCTTCAATTCTAATAATATTATCTAATTATACCTGGATTAAATGAGAATTTCGATTCTAATTCTGCATGAATTATTATAATTAAATCATAATTAATTCTGCATGAATTATTTATTATTATTCCTAATTCACTAACAGGAAAGAATGCAATGTGAATATTAAAAAACAAAACCAATGACATATTAGTATGTTTGAAATACAGTAGGTTAGATTAAGTTACTGTTCCATTATTTCTCAAATAAATTGGAAAACTGCCAAAAGAGTGGTTTCGACAATGAATTCCGTTCAGGCAAGGAATCTCTTTACTTGTTACGAAAAATTTCCATATTGGAGTTCCATGCAAAAACTTTACGCTTATGCGGTGAATTAATCATTAAAATAAAAATAATAACAATTTTTTTTAAAATTAGACAGAAAAAAAATGAATTCCTACACTAGACTTCATTTTTAGTATATCATTATCACAAGTTAAATAACTTTTTTTTTCTTTACGATAAACTATTTATGATATTCATCAACTGACGGTTAATTATAATTTTTCAAGTTTTACAACTGATAAATGTCACATCATTTACAAATCATTAAAACACTTTTTTTATTTACTTCGCAGTTACATCACATGACATTCACTGCTTGGCTTTTCATCGGTGTATTAACCCTCCTCGTTGAATTATTTTTTTGCTTTTAACTTGCTTAAGTATATTGGATATCAACATTTATTACGTCTTGAAATAAAAAAAAAAAAACGATTGAAAACACGACCACGCGCTAGTGCGTGGTGCGCACGGGAGACGAAAAATTACTGAATTTATAACGTCCGTGCTAAACGCTCACTAGCGGGTGGTTGAGCGTATTCGTAAACCTCTTATTTGTTTATGTTAACTCAATTTATGTTAACTAATTTCTAGTCTTTCAATTAGATAAGAATAATTTATTTCTTCATTTTATGAAAAAAGAAAGACCTATATATTTGTGGATTTTACCTATAAAAAGTATGTGTAAAATTTACACGCAATAAATCCTCAATTTATTCCGTACATCAATAATTGATTTAGAATATTTTATTTTACTTTTGTATCGGTTAGATCAATTTACAGTTTATTTTCATCTGATTTCATCTACCATCTGAATTGTTTACGATCTGAAAATTACCATTTCACATAAATTTCTCTGAACGTTTTAGAATAGATGTAACAAAAAAAATAACGTAACTATACTATTAATGTTTAAACATACATCGAAATAGTACATTGTGTATTTTAACGTTTATATTTAAACGAATCATAATAAAATTTAAAAAAAATATCTATGTAACGTACAATTTATTAAAAATATAAAAATATTTTCCAAAAAGTATTAATTTGAAATGAGTATTAATATAAAAATTATAAAACATAACTGTTCAATCAATATTACTAAAATAATTTGTCAAAATAAATCTATTTATTACAAATCTATCCTCTTTCAAACGTGATAAAAATTCAGGCAAATTTAAAATTCCACCAAAAAATCGTCGGTAAGATGTAACTACAAACGTAATGCACATCCTGATCCCCTAGGGGAAGACACCTTCCATCCACCCCCTCCGTACGATGCTCTGATACTTCTGAACCTGAGTGTACTTTATTCGAGGCCTGACATCGATACTCGAACTCGGCGACTTTCCGCCAAACGGTCTTTGAGGAGCATCATCGTAGTCTTCTCCGGGCTGAAAGTCATCTTGTGTTGATGAGCCAACAGCTCAACAACATGCACGAGTAGCCATGAGCTCGAACTCCTTCCGCGAGCATCCTTCGATCAGCAGGAGCCCGTCGTCCGCATAGGCCACAACAAGACAGGCTCTGGGAAACCTCAGCCGCAGAAGAGTCAAACTCACCACTCACAAGAAAGACCCAACACATGACCTTGGGGACAACCATGAAGTAGGGAAGACGCTGTCCTTAGACAGCGTCTTCCCTACTTCATGGTTGCCTTTGCGGGGTAACACATCCCAATGACTGAAATAACTTTTCAACACCTGCAGTTGATTTTCAGTGCATCCTCGCCTCTGTAACTGGAAAATGGCAGAGGGTCACCACAGATTGTTAAACGCTGCGGAAAAGTCTAGGAAGATCCCCAAGATTCTGTCTCACTGCCCAAGACCACACGAAGTATGGCATCCTCGGTGCCTTTTCCGGAGCGAAACCCGTACTGGTTTTCCATCAGCAACCCACGCGAGGCCAACCTCTCATTTATACGAAGATACAACATCTCAAAGACCTTGCCGATAATCGGTAGCAACGTCAGGGGACGATATTATGAACTAACAGCCTGATTCTTGTCGCCCCTCTTAAACAACTATTTTACAATTTCTTTCTTCCAACACACTGGGAAGAACCCGCCCAAAAATAATTTATTAAATACGCGTATGATAATTTTCAGTAACAAAATATGAATGTTTCTGATGTGCTAATGTAATACGGAGTAAACAGTAACACGCTGAACCCCACCAGAAGAGATATAAAACCGCTATACTACCGTGCAAATGTGCGTGGTCAGCAGGTAGCAAGTATTCATAGAACACGCACCTTCAAGCGCTCAGCACTGAATGTGATATGATATTAAAAAAAAAAAACTGACAGTTTTTTGGTTCAAAAGTTCAATGCGAGTACCTTTCGTCAAACGGCATACATACAACTTAACAGGAGAATTCATCCCATACTTTTAATCAGCTTGTCTGGCTGGAGCAATGGAAGCAACACCTGCTTCAATCCTGTGCCTCAAATCGGATAGATCAGTAGATAGCGAGGGAACATACACATACTCTTTATAAAACCCCAAAGGAAAAAATCACATGGGGAGCTGATCGGGTGAAGTTGAGGTCACTGCAATCAAGCTCTGTCATCGGATCCAGACCGACCAATCCAGCGGTTGGGAAATCTTCATTTAACCGAACCAAGCAGTAAGAAAGCGCACGCAGCATCTTGTTGCCGAATGAAATTCTTTACTCCATCATCCAATTGAGGAAAGACCCATGTACGCAACATATTAAAATAAGCAACTCCTACTATGCTTGTTTCAGCGAAAAAGGACGGCCCGTAATAAACTTGCCGTCTAGATATCGCACAAAAATAATTAATTTTGGGGAATCTCGCATTGTAAGAGCTCATGGGGATTGTCTGACCCACTGATACGAACATTATTCGAGTTAACTTTTCCACTAACATAAAATGTTGGCTAATCGCTAAACATAATACGATCAAGAGAGTCGTCATAATTTTCAGGGTGAAACATTTCATTATTGAAGTCGGCACGTACAGCGTTGTCGGTAGCCTTCAAAACTTGTGATGCGGTCGGTATGGACATATATATATAACTGTTTCTTAAAATATTCTACTCTGCTGTCACCGACATTGCTAGTTCCCGGCTGATCTTCCTAACAGAACTTTTTAGGACTAGTCAGTAAAGACTCCGTGACATGTTCAAATTTTTTTCAGACACCTCCAGTCTTTTACACAGACGTCCGGTCGTAACAAACCGATTCTGATATCGACGAATGTTATTGTGACTCGACGTTTCACAATAAACTTTCTATGGAACTCATGTCGAACGGTAACTACAGATTCACATTTAGCAAAGCGCAAAAAAACAAAAAGCTTACTGTTCAGGAATCGCCATATTTGCTACTGGCGCTTTCAAACGGAAAGGCAGGGAAAAAATCTACCATGCGCGCGACTGTCCTTTTTTCTCTTTGATTCTAGCCTTAAATCAACAAGGTACACCTCATCCAAGAGATATTGTAACAAATTAAATTTCCGATATTCTTTTATGTACATCCGGTATGATTAATTGCTATTAATTACGCCAAAATATTAATTAATATTAAAATAAATAAGAAAAAGTCTAATCAGCGGGTAAAAAAATTAGATAGATGCAACAGATATAAACATTCAGAGAAATTCTAATACGATATATAATATA
The DNA here is from genome assembly GCF_047948215.1 of Lycorma delicatula. Lineage (NCBI taxonomy): Eukaryota > Metazoa > Arthropoda > Insecta > Hemiptera > Fulgoridae > Lycorma > Lycorma delicatula. Next base: position 56,887,134 of record NC_134462.1, on the reverse strand, counting down.
TGTATAATGTTTCCGGGCATATAAGTATATGTATACATATACATATATGCCCGGTTACATATATGTATATGTAACCGGGCATTCTTTAGTGTCGCGATGCACATCTTGTGATTCAAACTTTTATACAATTAAATTCTAAGACAGTTTTTTAAAATTATTTAATTAGCTTATATCTTTATCTTTGCAGTAAAATTGAATGAGAGAGAAAAAGAATTAACAAACAAAAATTAATTAATGAAATGAAGAAATCGAACAATCAATTTCGATTACATATCTGTCCAATCCAGAGATCCATTCATTTTTCAATTAATTTACATCATAGTTAAATTCAAAGAAAGTTTATTAAAAAAAATCATTGAAATGCAAATGGTATCCATTAATTATATTTAGACAAATAAAACTAAATGTTATAAAGGGAAAATTATCGTAAACCCTACATTTTTCACGTAAATTTTTCTTTCAGTCCTACTAGGCTCAGGTGGAATATTCATATACTTAATCCTTCTTAATACCAACCTACAAGAGGAAACAAACAGAAATCATGAAAACCTGAGTTCTTTAAGTAAATAATATGAAAAGAACAAAAAGTCAAAGAAGCAACAGGAAGAAATTAATATTAAACTAATAACTTTCAAAATATTGAAAATATTTCTTACACAGAACCGTTCGCAACTCATTATAAACGCTTCTTTCGTTTGAGTTACCGGCAGCGCTGCGACAATTCTGCTGAAGAAGATTTAATCAAGAATACTGAAAGACTATATAGAAGAAATGGTTACGATATCTTTTAAAAGCGTGTCGTTTAATATTTAATAACTTTAAAGTGTTACCATATTTCGTCTCTTGTACAAAGAACAAAAGAACTTTTTTAAAAATAAAAAACGAAAAGTAGCTAAATATCCGTGTACCCAATTCATCTATCACGTATTGTGATCGACATCACACTTTCAAGTCGTTATATAGACCAGTTCCATGATGCTGCATATATAATACATATATTGTATAATGTACTTCCTTTGAATACATTTGAATTCCCTAATCATTGACGATTTTCGGTTGTTAGGGTACAATTAACGGCCGTTTAGCAATTTTACTCTAAATGTATATAAGGGATAAAATAAATAACGCAAGGAAATTGAAACAAAAAAGACAATATATTAATAGAAAGATTGAAATTATTAATATAATCAATGAAAATAAAACAAAAAAAAATCTGAACAATTTTCTAATGGGAAAGAATTATAAAAATATTAACTTACGTGAAACTGAAGAGTGAAACTGAGGAAAACTTACCTGGAAAAAACAATACATAATAATTGAAAAAAAAAACATGTTTATACAAAAAAAACTATCAAATTTTTATTCTATTTAGTAGGTAACAACAATTAATGGTTAAAAATTTTAAAAAAATAAAGTTTTTAATTAAGCAAGAAAAATAAATAATGAATTACGATTTTTGTTACAATAAACTTAACAAATTAATTAAAAAATGTAAATTAATCGAAATTTAAGTTTGATTTGTGTAGCAGCTTAATGGAAAAGCGATGTTCTTATTCTACTATTATTTTTTTAAATTAAATGTTACGTTAGCTGTTACAGTGATGGACAGAAAATCACGTATCCTTACTTACAATACACACGCTCACTCATGAAAGACTTATTACTGCATCACTATTTCTTCAACGCTTCAAATAATTTTTAACTCGATCCGTAATTTGATTGTTATGCACAATTAAGAGAATTTCACATCAAAGAGTATTTAAATCTTAAATAAAGATTACAAAAGTAAAGTTTTCTCGTGAAACTTTGTTAGAGGGATAGAAATCTATCTAATCAATTTTTACGACAGAAATTCGGCATATGATAAAAAAATTTCAATATTGTATTATGAATAGATTAATATTGAATATTAAGAAATATTGAATATAAAAGTATATATATATAAAGTATTGAGTATACTAACATTGAATATTAAAATAGTATTGAGTATTTTTGTCGTAGAGATTCTTGGAAATAGTATTACACTTAATATTTTACAACAATATTAATGGTTTTATAAATACAAGTATTTTACACTGAATCAGAGTAAATAAATTTTACTTTCCCATCTAGATAGCACTATATCAGAGCTATAGCTCTAGAAGGGAAAGTATTGTAATCGGTCTAATTTGGGCACATACGGTTTTCACAGAATCTTAACATTTGACACGTAAGGAACGAAAAATCAGGATGGAAATTTTCCGAATGTTATTGTTCGTATGTACGTGTGTTCAGTGATGGCCTCTAAATCACTTTATATCTCCAGAACTACTGGACCGATTTTGATAAAACTTGGTAATTACTTTTATATATAAGGCATTGATGTCATTAAACTTTCAACTTAAAAGGTCAAGGGGATAAGGTTGTAGAACAAGGTTACCGTCAGTATCTCGAGATTTTCACCTAATTAAGATCATATTTTTTTTAGGCAAATTTGTTAACAATGAAAAAATAACAAATATTTGCAAAATCACATCCTTACTCCAAAAAATGAATTAAACTGCTGTTACGTTGTGACGTTAAAGGTGACCGGTAGATCAGCACACCTCACTAGAATGGGCAAGAACAAAAAAGAGAACTTAATGACTGACCGGCGAGCCGACCTGCCATGCCGGACTTACTGCCGGTAGGTGGGGAGGCTCGTCGAGAAAACAAACATTTCTCTGGGTGGAATTATACCCACCAGTTGGACCGACCCAGAAAAGCAGAGAAAAAACAAGTGAGCGGTAGAATTAAGTAAATGAATAATACTTAAAGTGTAAAAACGTAACTTGGTCTGGCTGGGTCTCGAACTCGATCGCCCGGTTGACTCGGTAGCTGGTGCGTTAAGCCTAGCGGTTACACCAGTTGCCGACCGTACAAGCAAAATTTGTTCTATTTAAATTGTGAAATTACATTTGTTTAGTTAGAGCCGGTATATATATATATATATATATATATATATATATATATATAT